>NC_091177.1:14182535-14273089 GCF_040958095.1 Procambarus clarkii
TCTCGTATCTCTTGAGTAACAGTAGTCACCCTCACAGATTCTCTTCCTCATCGACAATACTTCCTCACCTCCCCCCCCCCCCTCATACCCGATACTTCCTCCTCATGTCCTTTGCTCAGTCATGTCGCAACGTCATCCTCATTCGACCGTAACTCTGATCCCCCCTTCAATCACCAACGTTGGCCAATCAGCACACAGCATTTCGGTAGCATATTGGTTAGCTTTTTGATGATTGGTGGGCTGGAAATTCTTCCACTTCATTGGCGACTACCAATCAGTGTGCGGTTATCGCGTGAGAGAATGCTTAGGCTTAAATGCTGAGATAATTCACCAATTGTTTTTTGAATCATTGAATAAAGTATAATTCAGATTTGAAAATGTATCGACTGAGGCTGATATATGTTCGTCTCTCAGGGGACCGTGGGAGCTCTTTCTTGAGTGGGTGGGTCTGAAGGTCAGATGTCGAGGGCTGCTTGTGTGAGGTTGGTTTGTTATCTTGGAGACGTACGTTCACCTGCCTCATTCCAGGACCCGGTGGAGAGCCCCCTGCCTCCTTCCAGGACCCGGCGGAGAGCCACCTGCCTCCTTCCAGGACCCGGTGGAGAGCCCCCTGCCTCCTTCCAGGACCCGGTGGAGAGCCCCCTGCCTCCTTCCAGGACCCGGCGGAGAGCCACCTACCTCCTTCCAGGACCCGGCGGAGAGCCACCTGCCTCCTTCCAGGACCCGGCGGACAGCCACCTACCTCCTTCCAGGACCCGGCGGACAGCCACCTGCCTCCTTCCAGGACCCGGCGGAGAGCCACCTGCCTCCTTCCAGGACCCGGCGGAGAGCCACCTGCCTCCTTCCAGGACCCAACGAAGAGCTACCAACCTTCCAGAACATAACGAAGAGCTACCAACCTTCCGGGACCCAACGAAGAGCTACCAACCTTCCAGAACACAACGAAGAGCTACCAACCTTCCGGGACCCAACGAAGAGCTACCAACCTTCCAGAACACAACGAAGAGCTACCAACCTTCCAGAACACAACAAAGAGCTACCAACCTTCCGGGACCCAACGAAGAGCTACCAACCTTCCAGAACACAACGAAGAGCTACCAACCTTCCGGGACCCAACGAAGAGCTACCAACCTTCCAGAACACAACGAAGAGCTACCAACCTTCCAGAACACAACAAAGAGCTACCAACCTTCCGGGACACAACGAAGAGCTACCAACCTTCCGGGACACAACGAAGAGCTACCAACCTTCCAGAACACAACGAAGAGCTACCAACCTTCCGGGACACAACGAAGAGCTACCAACCTTCCGGGACACAACGAAGAAAAGTACTTCCCGCATTTCATGCTGTTGGTTTATTTTTTGCCAGGTTGTTGCTCCCTGGGTGTTGTCAGTACTGTGTTCCAAACACAGTATTGACTGTTTAAGTTACTTTGTGTTGCAGAACTGACGTTAAATGAGTGAAGTCTGTGTATGGTTTCCCACAGAGACGTTACCGAGCCTTACCTTGGGGGTTACCTTGAGATGATTCCGGGGTTTAGCGTCCTCGGGGCCCGGTCCTCGACCAGACTTTCTCGTTGCTGGACTGGTCAACCAGGCTGGTGGACGCAGCTGCTCGCAGTCTGACGTATGAGACACAGCCTGGTTGATCAGGTATCCTTTGGAGGTCCTTATCAAGTTTTCTCGTGAGGGGTCGGCCAGTTATGCCCCTTATGTGGAGTGGAAGTGTCTTGAACAGTCGTACGTAATGCTACTGTGTGTGTGTCGTGACATAGCTCCTGGTTCAAGGTATAATCGTTTCTAGACTCCTACAATTGTTTTTTGAATCATTGAATAAAGTATAATTCGGATTTGAAAATGTATCGAATTTAAAATGTATCGAAAATGTATGTCGAATTTAATGTCGAATTTAAAATGTATCGAAATTTCATTTCTTGTTTTCATTCTACTCATCCTCAATTAGTATTAAGCTTGTCATTTAAGTTTATCATGCCCGAAACGCTTTGCGTAATAGTGGCTTTAGGCATTGTATGTACTAGCTCTACCTATAAGTCAACCAATCTTTGTAAAAATTTATTGTATGTATGTACCTTACCTAAATAAACATTTTATATTTTTTTTTTATTACGAGAATTATTTTAAAGATAATAGTCTAATTTAGCATTTTTATTTTTTTTGCAGGTGAGAGTCCAGCTGTGCTTTGGCGTTGCTCCCGGAACTTAATAAGGCTGAGGTTAGGACATGCATTTATATTTAATTATCTCTTCAGTATTTATTTATCTGCGTGTGTCAAATTGATACTCAAAATTGGGTGAAATTACCAATTTAAATAATAGTAAATCTGTTGAGACTGCTTTGTAATGACACTCGTAACAAGGTATTGTACTGTGCCCATATGTACACAATTTTGTACATATGAACACACACACTTGTACATACGTACACACACTTGTACATATTTACAAACACTCTTCGACTTGTTTTCAGTTTCACACGACTCAACTTGAGGAAAGTGTCTTAGAGCTGGGTTGGAAGCACTTTATCCGCTAATTTAAGTTTCTTGAAACACTGACGTTGGATTCGAGTTTATATTTACATTTATTGACAACTGTCGTGGTAGTCTACAGAGCACAGTATAATAACAACTGCATGACGGGGTTTGGACAACACTGATGTCCTTTACCCGAGTTACTTCAAGATTTAATTATCAATTATCATACAAACCAAGACGACATGAATGTGTACACGAACCAGCTGGTGTAGGAATGCTCTGTATCACACACACACACACACACACACACACACACACACACAAAGGCGGGACCAAAGAGCCAGAGCTCAACCCTCGCAAGCACAACTAGGTGAGTACACACGTTAACACGGCCACTAAGCACTGCTAGTATGCACTTGTGTCTTTAAGAGTGCATGGACACATTGGAAATACCAATAACTATTATCAGGAAGACACACTGAAGAAATAACTACATTCACACACGATAAGTATCCCCTGGATTCATCTGAAAAAGACACTAACACACACATGACAGTAGCATACCCACAATGAACGCTTCTGTGATTTGTGTGTGGGCACGAGGGTGTGTGTGTGTTTGTGTGTGTAAGGGGGGGGAGCACGAGTGTGTGTGTGTGTGTGTGGGCACGAGTGTGTGTGTGGGGGGGGGCACGAGTGTGTGTGTGGGGGGGGGGGGGCACGAGTGTGTGTGGGCTAATGTGTGTGTGTGGGCACGAGTGTGTGTGTGGGCATGAGTGTGTAGGTAAGCTCTCAGCTGAACGTAACCACAGGTAATGATAACATACATGGTAGCCAAGGTGGCTGACCAGAGTCCACCTCAAACTCGACAGTTCCCTGGCGGCTGCTGCTGCTGCGAGAAACAAACTTCTCAGAGCGTAAAATGGCGAGTTCCTGACCGCTCGAGCCTGGCCTTCGATCACCGATAGTCAAAGTGGTTGGGCACCGTTCCTTCACGTAGTCCTATCCCAACTCCCGTCCTGTTCTCATAGTTCTTTACATGTGCCGTACAGTCACACTGACGTGACACACTCGTGATAACTCCGTTCTAATCCTGTCTGCTCGAAGGCAACACATTTGGGCTTAAGGTCGATATCAGCTACAGGTTGGCCAGGATAAGACCTGCTTTACAACACCTCAGTTCAGTGGCATTTAGGACAATATATAAGGCATATGTATGCCATTAGACTACACGGGCTCAGCCATAGCCCGTGCTACATGGACACTTCGTTCTGAGTAGCTAAATCTAAACAACAACAACCATTAGACTAGTAACAGCTCAGATGGATTGGTTATTAGAAAAAACTAAAAGAATTAACCCTCACTTGACTGTAAGACTGTGGCTGAGCGGACAGAACACTGGACGCGTGTTTCCTGTGGTCCCGGCTTCGATCACAGGCGCCGGCGAGAAACAATGGGCAGAGTTTCTTTCACCCTGATGCCCCTATTACCTAGCAGTAAATAGGTACCTGGGAGTTAGCCAGCTGTCACGGGCTGCTTTCTAGGGGTGGGGGCCTGGTCGAGAACCGGGCCGCGGGAACGCTAAGCCCCGAAATCATCTCAAGATAACCTCAAGAAGAAGACTGAGTTGGGAGAGACATGATTACCGCATGCAAACTTCCCCCGAGGAATTGACCGAGCAGAAAACACATTATTAGGAATGGAAGGTATAGGAACACATGTATACAGAAAGTACAGTCACAGACAGTTAAACTAGAGAACAATTGTAAAGCACAAAAAAGACGTGAAGTAGCGGAGTAAGACTCTCACATTGTCAAATGTAGAGATGATAGCCTAATAGGCTCGGGGAAATGTACACCAGGTGATTGTAGGTTGAAAGGCGTCACTAATAAGCCGAGGCTCAACCCTGGCGAGAACAATTGGGCTTGAAGAAGAATTTGTTCTTCGCCCATCTTTCGAAGAATAGTTTTAAATATTCTAAGAGTCACCAACCTCCTTCCAGGAGACAATGAAGGGAACCACCTCCGTTGGACACCTTCCCTCAGGTCCGAAGATGCAATGCTGTTGCTGTTTATTGTCCGGAGCTCATACTCTCTCTCTCTCTCTCTCTCTCTCTCTCTCTCTCTCTCTCTCTCTGTCTCTCTCTCTCTCTCTCTGTCTCTGTCTCTGTCTCTCTCTCTCTCTCTCTCTGTCTCTCTCTCTCTCTCTCTCTCTCTCTCTCTCTCTCTCTCTCTCTCTCTCTCTCTCTCTCTCTCTCTCTCTCTCTCTCTCTCAGCTCTGCCCCTGTCAGTGTTAAGGACACAGCTGACACGCGTTTGTTCCATCTCAGACTTTAGACGAATCTCTTATTACGTACACTGTGACTCTTATTACGTACACTGTGACTCTTATTACGTACACTGTAACTCTTATTACGTACACTGTGAATCGGGCCTTGCATAGTAGGCAGAGAAGTGCGTTCTGGCTACTAGGTACGATATATATATATATATATATATATATATATATATATATATATATATATATATATATATATATATATATATATATATATATATATATATTACTCTTTCTCACTGTCACACTAGGTTGGTACAAATAGGTGAGATTCTCTTTCACACTCTTAAACGTTCTCACTCTCTCTCGCTCTCAGTCACTCTCACATACTCTCCTTTTTCTCTCATAATCTTCCTAATTTCCTCACTAATTTCTTTCCTCCGTTTCTACCCTCATCGATCCTCCCATTTTTCCCCCTTCTCGTCCTCCGCACAAAGGCACCGAGGCAGCGGTGTCCGTTCCTTGGACAAGTTTTGTCAGCACTTTTCTTTGACTCGCTTGAAACTGGCCTACGCTGCAATTACACATGCAAGTGCAGGTAAATGTGGAGTGGGTACTTAATTACATATTCAGGGGGCGGAGAGAGTGGGTGGGGGGTTGGGGGGGGGGGGTTCAAGTGGTTTTTGAAGAGGTCCGGTCTCTCTGTCTCTCTCTGGCTCTGTCTCCTCTCTCTCTCTCTCTCTCTCTCTCTCTCTCTCTCTCTCTCTCTCTCTCTCTCTCTCTCTCTCTCTCTCTCTCTCTCTCTCTCTCTGGTCCGAGACTTGAAGCTAGAATGTAGGGCGTTTTAAATTGCATGTGCTGATGGAGGCTTGGATAAAAACCTGTTTATACTCGATCGCCGGAGAATATTAAGGTTTTTCCATGCATACGTCCGAAGCTTAGCGCTAAAACTAAATTAATTAGATGCCTGCTCACATTCTAAGAGTCCAGTCATTCTTACCTTGACACAAACACAGATTATCAGGATTTATAATCAATTAGCTCAACTGTATATAGCTTGATTAAGTTTTTCAGTGATTGCATGCAATGGAAATATTTGAGTTGTGCTGTTTATTGATTAACTAAGATATTAAACCCAACTTAAATTCTTTAGCAAGATATGGGACAAGATGGACTTACCATAGCTCGTGTTTCTTGGGACTTTTTGATCCAGGTAGCAAATCCATAACAACAACAACGATATGGGACTTTGGATTTTCTTGGCGTTTAAATTTATTGCCCAAAAAATCGTTGAAAATTATTGTAATATTACGTTAGAATTTGTTTCAAGCGTTTGTTGAAATTAATGGTAATAATAAATTTGACAATCGTTGCAAAAAAATTTGTTAACGTAAGGTTTGGAATTGTTTTTTTTTTTTTTTTTTTGGCTCCAAAACTAACCTAACCTAACCTAACCTAACCTAACCTATCCTATCAAATGACCAAAACCTAACCTAAACAGTCAAATGTTTTACTCCAAGACTAAATTAAATCCATTATAAACAACATTAATACCAATCTGAGGTGATCTTGGCAACTTCAGCGTAAAATGGTCCGCTCTACTTGGCAATCCCGAAGCAAGAAGATTAATTGACATAGTTCAGGTTTAACTACTTGACGCAGATGGTATTAACCAGAGTAGGGATAATAAATTACTTCCAGATATTGACCAAGACGTTGAAGCCTGTCTGGGGGTGATGAAGCCAGTCTTGGGGGTGATGAAGCCAGTCTTGGGGGTGATGAAGCCAGTCTTGGGGGTGATGAAGCCAGTCTTGGGGGTGTTGAAGCCAGTCTGGGGGGTGTTGAAGCCAGTCTGGGGGGTATTGAAGCCAGTCTGGGGGTGTTGAAGCCAGTCTGGGGGGTATTGAAGCCAGTCTGGGGGTATTGAAGCCAGTCTGGGGCTGATGAAGCCTGTCTGGGGGTGATGAAGCCTGTCTTGGGGGTGATGAAGCCAGTCTTGGGGGTGATGAAGCCTGTCTGGGGCTGATGAAGCCTGTCTGGGGGTGATGAAGCCTGTCTTGGGGGTGTTGAAGCCAGTCTGGGGCTGATGAAGCCTGTCTGGGGCTGATGAAGCCTGTCTGGGGGTGATGAAGCCAGTCTTGGGGGTGATGAAGCCAGTCTTGGGGGTGTTGAAGCCAGTCTGGGGGTGTTGAAGCCAGTCTGGGAGAGCTGAAGCCAGTCTGGGGTGTTGAAGCCTGTCTGGGGGGTGTTGAAGCCAGTCTGGGGGGTATTGAAGCCAGTCTGGGGGTGTTGAAGCCAGTCTGGGGGTGTTGAAGCCAGTCTGGGGGGTGTTGAAGCCAGTCTGGGGGGTGTTGAAGCCAGTCTGGGGGTGTTGAAGCCAGTCTGGGGGGTGTTGAAGTCAGTCTGGGGTGTTGAAGCCAGTCTGGGGGGTTTTGAAGCCAGTCTGGGGGGTGTTGAAGCCAGTCTGGGGCTGATGAAGCCTGTCTTGAGGGTGTTGAAGCCAGTCTGGGGGGTGTTGAAGCCAGTCTGGGGCGTTAAAGTGACAATATTATGCGTCATATCCATTACATTATTAGTCAGTTTGTTTAATAGAGCCATTTTAATGATTGATTTAATAAGGTAATTTCAAAACAGTTTTCCCTCTCAGGATTCCAGAGGCATTTTCCAATTTTAGTATAAGGAATGCCTTTAGCTTTGTTATTGTGCTTTTTCAATGAACACAGAGGGATAGCCTAAATCCTAATAACTTTTTTTATATATAAGTATCCAACTACAGCTTCTAGGTATGACTGCTCACAAATAAGCATTTAGTTTCATTTTGCACAAATAGCATGCATTATATATGCTCAGCATCACTGTCATCATTATCATTCATTGTCATCATCATTGTCATCATTATCATTTTGGAGTTTGTGTTCTTGTAAATATTTCCTGGGTGGCGTGCAGAGTGGGAGGAGAGAGAGAGCGGGAAAATGTGGTGTTAATATCGCCCGGGGACGCCACAAGTTATGTCCACGCCAGGTTGGTCCAGTTACAGCCTAATTCACCATCTGAAATATGTTATGGGCGCCGCCTTTAACGAGGAGGGTCAGTAACTTGGCTAGTTTGGGGGACGGCGAGATGGGAGAGTTGACAATAGGAGTAAAAATAGGAGAGAATGGGCAAGTGGGGAGAGTAGGCACGTGGGAAGAAGGGGTAAGAGGTAGGACAGAAAAGAGGAGGGGGAGGGGAGAGGATAAAGAGAAACTGGAAGAGAAGAGGAAAATAAATGAGAGAAAACTAGACAAACCAAAAGAAGAAAAGAGGGTATGAGAAAGTAAAGGGAAGGACGGGAAGGGGGAAGCAACGAGGGGGGAAAAAAGGGGTCTTGGGAGGGGAAATGATTGCCCTGGGAGCGCTCTTGGCACTCCCTTGTATATAAAAATTGTGACACTGATTATAGAGTCACGCGGATGGTGCTTTGGGGCGCGAAAATATTACACGAGTCTTCCCTAAAATAAAGATTTTACCAGTACATGCTTTTTGTATTCTCAGATAACCGAAGTGTTCTTCCATTACACACACACACACACACACACACACACACACACACACACACACACACACACACACACACACACACACACACGTGCATAATAGGTTGGGTATCTGGATTTTACCTCCCTGCTCTCTCCTCTCATCCCCTCTCCCCCCCTCTCCCATCCTTTCCACCTTTTCCCACCCTCTTCCCCAATCTTTCATTCCCTCTTTCCAGTTCTTCCCCCCCCCCCTTCGTGTGTTCTGTATTTTCTGCTGTATTGTTGCTTGTGTGTTCTATATTTCCTGTTGTATTATTGCTCGTGTGTTATGTTGCATCGTCACTGTCCAGCGTGGCAGGGAATATGAAGAACATCGTCACTGTCCAGCGTGGCAGGGAATATGAAGAACATCGTCACTATCCAGCGTGGCAGGGAATATGAAGAACACCGTCACTGTCCAGCGTGGCAGGGAATATGAAGAACACCGTCACTGTCCAGCGTGGCAGGGAATATGAAGAACACCGTCACTGTCCAGCGTGGCAGGGAATATGAAGAACACCGTCACTGTCCAGCGTGGCAGGGAATATGAAGAACATCGTCACTGTCCAGCGTGGCAGGGAATATGAAGAACACCGTCACTGTCCAGCGTGGCAGGGAATATGAAGAACATCGTCACTGTCCAGCGTGGCAGGGAATATGAAGAACACCGTCACTATCCAGCGTGGCAGGGAATATGAAGAACACCGTCACTATCCAGCGTGGCAGGGAATATGAAGAACACCGTCACTATCCAGCGTGGCAGGGAATATGAAGAACACCGTCACTGTCCAGCGTGGCAGGGAATATGACCATCTTCACTACAGCAAGACTCGCCTGAATGACTCAGCTTCACAGAGCCAGGCGTACATAGTGCCACTAGAGAATGCGTATAGTAGCGATCCTTCCAGGGGGCTGGCTGCCCACCTCCCCTCAACCATTCAACCCGCTTCATATCTTAAGAGGCGGATGGCGGAGCGCTGAACGCTTGTTTAATTATCATAATGATTGTTCGCTAGCGCTGGGCGAGTCTCCGCCCCGGTGGACGTAATTTGCTTCGCAAACAAACGCGCACAAAAGGCCAGCAATCAGAAGCGCGCGTCCAACGCCGTAGGTCCACTTAATTAACCTATCCGTGTTTAATGGTAGGAGGAGGGGCGGCCTGGCGTTCCTGCCAGCGGGTGTTGGGGGCGTGGCCTCGTCTCCCCCTGCTGCTGCTGCTCCTGCTGCTGCTCCTGCTGCCTCATCTCCCCCATGCCCTCTGCTGATGCATGGTTATCTGCTGCTGCTCTTGCTGCTGCTGTTCTTGCTCCTGCTTCTGTTGCTCCTGCTTCTATTGCTTCTGTTGCTCCTGCTACTGTTGCTCCTCCTGCTCCTGCTGCTGCTCCTGCTGCTGCTCCTGCTGCTGCTCCTGCTGCTGCTCCTACTGCTGCTGCTCCTGCTGCCTCATCTCCCTCATGCCCTCTGCTGATGCATGGTTACCTGCTGCTGCCTCATCTGCACGCCCTCTGCTGATGCATGGTTACCTGCTGCTGCTTCTAATCCACCATTTTCTGTATGGTGGAAAAGAGAAAACGAGAGAGAAAGACATCACGAGTGAGAGAGAGACAGCATGAGAGAGAGACAGCATGAGAGAGAGACAGCATGAGAGAGAGACAGCATGAGAGAGAGACAGCATGAGAGAGAGACAGCATGAGAGAGAGACAGCATGAGAGAGACAGCATGAGAGACTACGTGAGAGAGAGAGAGAGAGAGAGAGAGAGAGAGAGAGAGAGAGAGATGGCTACCGACCTATACTATACTTGGCTTTATGCCGATGGGAAAAGCCGGAATATTGGAAAGGCTTTCAGAAGGCTTCGTCTTCGCCTCCCGGATAAAATATTCCTCTGAGTGTGCACACAGTTGCTGAAATTTATACTCTTGTTTACGTGTTAATTTAACGTCTTTATTGGCTTAAATAGATTCGATCTGTACAGTTTCATTTACTGAATTTCCAGATACAGTAACACTCATCAGAGACCCTATATTATTTCACAACACATCCCTGAAAAACTTAAGAGCGGGGGCATCCCTAGGATCCAATCATTCCTCGAGAACTGCCCCATAAAAGCCCTCACAAGGCATCCGTAAGTCTTTTTTTATTATTTTTACCATACTAGGTACATAGTCATTTATGGAGATACTGTAAACAATATGGAGGGTTACATAGTGTGTGTCAAACGCCAGCTATGTAATGCTAGAAGACAAGACCCACTCTAGCTGGATGTTGGTCTTACATGGTCATGTGATCAGTAGCTAGAACTGGCGAACATTGGGTGCATTAGGAGGATATCCTCTGGAACACAGGAGCGGAGGGAATTATCAGGAGGCAAACGCCAAGCCTCTACGACTATACAATTACGCTGTAATGATATATTACGAACCATTTTAGAACACTTCCGTGTTTTAAAGGGGTTCGTAATATATATATATATCACTAGGACATGGGAGTGAATGAAATAATTACGAAGCTCCAGGCACCTCATATCGCAGATCTGTGGGGGGGGGGAGGGGAGGGGGTAGAGATCTAATGACTGGACATTCAATACTGTAGCCTCTTAGATGATGACGAAGGTGTAGCTCACAGAAGCTACATATGGGGAAGGCTCAGGACTGGGTGATTTGTCACCTTGATCCTTTTTTTTTTTATTAACACATTTAGGTACATCTGCGTATGTGCAACCAATTTATACTGTACGAGGAGCAGGTACAGTGTATGTAAAAAAAAATAGCTACGTGACGCTAGAAATCCCCGTCACACAGGATACAGAAGCCTGTGATACGTTTGCACAGGCAAGCTCTGGGTGCATTATGAGGATATCATGAACACAAGAGTGAATAAGGCAGCAGTGATACTAAAAGTCCCCATCTCGCAGGATGATTAGTCATACAGGGCCATATGTTCAGTAGCCTGCACTGGCAACTTTTGGGTGCTGCACTGTGAGGATATCTTCAAGAACACGAGAGTGAATAAAGTAATTATAAAGCTCCAGGTACCTCATGCCAACTGGCCTGAAAGGTCTAATAACTGGGCATTCAGTGATGTATTGCGGGAGATCGTGCCGCAGTTGCTGCTCACAGAGTTTGCACTTGGAGTGCTCAGGATTGAGAGATCCGTCACCTATAGCCACCTGCCACAGGTAACGGTAACCCAACCTGATCTTGGCAGCGACTTTGTCGCACAGTCTGGTCGACGTTTTGTGCTGCCCATAAATATAGGTTTCGGATCTGAATAAATCATAGCTTTTTATACTGGTGCTTTCAGGTCGTTAGGAGTCAGTAATTTCTCTCCTATCAAATCTGAGTTTTTGGAACATTATAGTTTTGACAACAGAGATGTGGATACCTAGGTCTAATTCAACTTCATCTTTGTTACATGCTAACTTTGGCTGCGATGTCTGTCTTATTATGATGGGTTATATTTATGTGTGATGGTATCCATACAAAGGAGATTCAAAACCCTTTACACCGTGCAGCGATTAGGTCATTTATAATTGGTAGTATGATGGTTCTTGCAGTCGATCTTCCAAGAGAAGTTTTCGATTGCTTGAAGAGCAGACTTTGAATCACAAAATATTATTCCTCCTCCAATGTTTGTTAATGTACTGGTTGCTAAGTGTAATGCTGCTAGTTCTGTTTGTGTGGAGGTCAGCCAGTTGTTTAACCTGACACTGACAGTCTTTGTACAAATATTATTTCTATAAAACCTACATGCTGCTGCAGTCCGTCCAGTAGAGGATTTTACTGAGCCGTCGGTGTAGACACAGTGCTCGTGAGATCTTAAATTTTCGATGGAGGAGGCAATTGTTTCAAGTGCGACAGCTTTGAGAAGAGCAAGATTCTCATTACCTTTCTTGGTGACAGGTGTGTATGATACTTGAATGGTTGGGTACAGATGAAGAGGAATATCGGAGACAGGATGATTGCACTTAAAAGGAATGTGGAGTTTTATGAGATTGTCAGCATTTTTGTTCAGCCATTTATCATAAAAGGAGTGAGTTGGTATGTTGGCACTATCAAGGCCGCTTTTTTTATTATTAAAACATTAGGTACATCTGAATTTGTGCAGCTACCCTAGACTACATGAAGGGGTACAGTGTGTTAAAAAGCTTGCTACGTGATGCTAAAAACATCCCCATCACACAGGATGGTTAGTCATACAGAGGCATGTGATCAGTAGTTTGCACTGGCAGACTCTAGATGCATTATGAGGATATCATCATCAACACAAGAGTGAATAAGGTAGCAGTGATACTAAAAGTCCCCATCTCGCAGACTGGCCTGAGAGTCGTCCGTAATATAACTCTATCGATGAGACAATCCACATTTCACAAGATAAGGGTTCTTAAATGGAATATATGACTTCAATAATTCACCCACCAGCGCCAAACAATATTCAGCAGAGTTCAACATTTCTTTTAGAAACATGCAACAACATAACACATCATTCAGTAACGTACAACAGCGCACAGCAGCGTTAAACAACATACGACACGACTGATCTGGGTTCAGTGGCATCAAACAGCACCACCTATATCAGCTTCCACTATGAGCCTAAAACCACCTACTAGCAACTAACAGCATCGAGCATCATGGGGGCACTTTGCAGTGACATCCAGTAACACCTCGCCCCACCCAGCAGCACTAATAGCAACCCAACAGCATACAACAACATCTAAGATGATGCATCAGCTTCCAGCAGCATCCGTAGATCATTTTGATCTTGAATTTTACCCTCATCTCACTAGGGATGCCCTATAATATTCCGTCAAAAACACAGGGGAGAGACAGAGAGAGAGACACAGAGAGAGACAGAGAGAGAGAGAGAGAGAGAGACAGAGAGAGAGAGAGAGACAGAGAGAGAGACACACACACACACTACCTGATGCAAATAACAAAGCCTCGGAGTTGGTGGCAGAGGTTCAGCTGCTCTACAACCACTCAGTTTAATTGGATCATCAACTCCCTTTACACATTTTTTGTGTCTGTGTGTGTGTGATTGTGTTTTCGCGTGTGTGTGTGCTTGTTTTATATATATGCGAATCATATGTGCCTGTAAGTGAATATGAACATAACCGACACATAACTACACATTTCTCGAGCACCCAAAGAAGCAGGTTATTGCTGATTGGTCCAAGCGACGCAAAACGGCGGACCTAACTGGTCAAAGCGACAGCCAGTCATGCGCGAGTTCTGTACGTACACGCTAACTACTGATTGGTCTATTGGCTTAACTTGCAAATGTGATCATGAAACGAGGCTGATGATTGGTGGAAGTTTGCTGATCTTAATCAAAATAGAAGCATGTCTTGCCTCCTCGCGACTTGCAGCCTTCTATTTTCTCCAGTTTGACTAAAAAGAAGAAAAATTGTTATTCCAAGGACAAATTCCTTTGAAGTGAGGAGATGGAAGCTATTTTTTTTTAAGCGCGTCAAGTCTGGATTAGAAAGTTATTAAATTCATTCATATATATGCATGTATTATAGGCATGATTATGGGTACATATACATAATTATAGGCACATGTGCATAATTATATGCATATATGCATAATTATAGGGATATACGCATAATTTTATGTATATATATAAATACTTAAGTTAATCCGCAGTTATATAAAAAAAAACGGAGAGAATTCTCATGAATTATATACTTTCACATACACTGATCTATGTATATACATAGATCGCTTCTATACATATACAGAAGCTCTACATCAATAGACCGTTCTTGAGTAAGGAGTCCCAATAGGGAGTCCTCAACTCGTCAACATCTCTGTCAATAACGAGGCTAGTGGCGCTGATCGGTGACAGTTAAGAGAAAAAAAAGACCTTGAAAACTACATTTTTACCAAATGGTTTGGCATAGTGGGGGGAAACAGATGGTTAAATGGCGGAAAGTTTTAGTTTCTAGTTGGGTTAAAAAGGTCTTTTTAAGGTTTTAGACGCCCGTTCCTGGGCTGGTGTTGTGTCTGGTGGTGTGGCGTCTGGTGGTGTGGTGTCTGGTGGTGTGGCGTCTGGTGGTGTGGTGTCTGGTGGTGTGGCGTCTGGTGGTGTGGCGTCTGGTGGTGTGGTGTCTGGTGGTGTGGCGTCTGGTGGTGTGGTGTCTGGTGGTGTGGCGTCTGGTGGTGTGGCGTCTGGTGGTGTGGCGTCTGGTGGTGTTGTGTCTGGTGGTGTGTTGTGGCGTCTGGTGGTGTGGCGTCTGGTGGTGTGGTGTCTGGTGGTGTGGCGTCTGGTGGTGTGGCGTCTGGTGGTGTGGCGTCTGGTGGTGTGGTGTCTGGTGGTGTGGTGTCTGGTGGTGTGGCGTCTGGTGTTGTGGCGTCTGGTGTTGTGGCGTCTGGTGGTGTGGCGTCTGGTGGTGTGGTGTCTGGTGGTGTGGCGTCTGGTGGTGTGGCGTCTGGTGGTGTGGCGTCTGGTGGTGTGGCGTCTGGTGTTGTGGCGTCTGGTGGTGTGGTGTCTGGTGGTGTGGTGTCTGGTGGTGTGGCGTCTGGTGGTGTGGTGTCTGGTGGTGTGGCGTCTGGTGTTGTGGCGTCTGGTGGTGTGGTGTCTGTTGTTGTGGTGTCTGGTGGTGTGGCGTCTGGTGGTGTGGCGTCTGGTGTTGTGGCGTCTGGTGGTGTGGCGTCTGGTGTTGTGGCGCCTGGTGTTGTGGCATCTGGTGGTGTGACGTCTGGTGTTGTGCCGTCTGGTGGTGTGGTGTCTGGTGGTGTGGTGTCTGGTGTTGTGGTGTCTGGTGTTGTGGTGTCTGGTGGTGTGGTGTCTGGTGTTGTGGCGTCTGATTTTGTGGCGTCTGGTGTTGTGGTATCTGGTGGTGTGGCGTCTGGTGGTGTGGCGTCTGGTGGTGTGGCGTCTGGTGTTGTGGCGTCTGGTGGTGTGGCGTCTGGTGGTGTGGCGTCTGGTGTTGTGGTGTCTGTTGTGGCGTCTGGTGTTGTGGTGTCTGGTGTTGTGGCGTCTGGTGTTGTGGTGTCTGGTGTTGTGGCGTCTGGTGGTGTGGCGTCTGGTGTTATGGCGTCTGGTGTTGTGGCGTCTGGTGTTGTGGCGTCTGGTGTTGTGGTGTCTGTTGTTGCGTCTGGTGTTGTGGTGTCTGGTGGTGTGGCGTCTGGTGGTGTGGCGTCTGGTGGTGTGGCGTCTGGTGTTGTGGTGTCTGGTGTTGTTGCGTCTGGTGTTGTGGCGTCTGGTGTTGTGGCGTCTGGTGTTGTTGCGTCTGGTGTTGTTGCGTCTGGTGTTGTGGCGTCTGGTGTTGTGGCGTCTGGTGTTGTGGCGTCTGGTGTTGTGGTGTCTGGTGTTGTGGTGTCTATTGTGGCGTCTGGATTTGTGGTGTCTATTGTGGCGTCTGGTGTTGTGGCGTCTGGTGGTGTGGTGTCTGGTGGTGTGGCGTCTGGTGGTGTGGTGTCTATTGTGGCGTCTGGTGTTGTGGCGTCTGGTGGTGTGGCGTCTGGTGTTGTGGCGTCTGGTGTTGTGGTGTCTGGTGTTGTGGCGTCTGGTGTTGTGGTGTCTGTTGTGGCGTCTGGTGGTGTGGCGTCTGGTGTTGTGGCGTCTGGTGTTGTGGTGTATGGTGGTGTGGCGTCTGGTGGTGTGGCGTCTGGTGGTGTGGCGTCTGGTGGTGTGGCGTCTGGTGGTGTGGCGTCTGGTGGTGTGGCGTCTGGTGGTGTGGCGTCTGGTGTTGTGGCGTCTGGTGTTGTGGTGTCTGGTGTTGTGGTGTCTGGTGTTGTGGCGTCTGGTGGTGTGGCGTCTGGTGTTGTGGTGTCTGGTGTTGTGGTGTCTGGTGGTGTGGCGTCTGGTGTTGTGGCGTCTGGTGTTGTGGCGTCTGGTGGTGTGGCGTCTGGTATTGTGGCGTCAGGTGGTGTGGCGTCTGGTGGTGTGGCGTCTGGTGGTGTGGCGTCTGTTGTGGCGTCTGGTGGTGTGGCGTCTGGTGGTGTGACGTCTGGTGGTGTGGTGTCTGTTGTGGCGTCTGGTATTGTGGCGTCTGGTATTGTGGCGTCTGGTATTGTGGCGTCTGGTGGTGTGGCGTCTGATGGTGTGGTGTCTGTTGTGGCGTCTGGTGTAGTGGCGTCTGGTGTTGTGGCGTCTGATGGTGTGGTGTCTGGTGTTGTGGCGTCTGGTGTTGTGGCGTCTGATGGTGTGGTGTCTGTTGGTGTGGTGTCTGGTGTTGAGGCGTCTGGTGGTGTGGTGTCTGTTGTGGCGTCTGGTGTTGTGGCGTCTGGTGTTGTGGTGTCTGTTGTTGTGGTGTCTGGTGTTGTGACGTCTGGTGTTGTGGCGTCTGATGTTGTGGCGTCTGTTGTGGCGTCTGGTGTGGCGTGGCGTCTGGTGGTGTGGCGTCTGGTGGTGTGGTGTCTATTGTGGCGTCTGGTGTTGTGGCGTCTGGTGGTGTGGCGTCTGGTGTTGTGGCGTCTGGTGTTGTGGCGTCTGGTGTTGTGGTGTCTGGTGTTGTGGTGTCTGGTGTTGTGGTGTCTGGTGTTGTGGCGTCTGGTGTTGTGGTGTCTGGTGTTGTGGTGTCTGGTGTTGTGGTGTCTGGTGGTGTGGCGTCTGGTGTTGTGGCGTCTGGTGTTGTGGCGTCTGGTGGTGTGGCGTCTGGTGGTGTGGCGTCTGGTATTGTGGCGTCTGGTGGTGTGGCGTCTGGTGGTGTGGCGTCTGGAGGTGTGGCGTCTGGTGGTGTGGCGTCTGGTGGTGTGGTGTCTGGTGTTGTGGTGTCTGGTGGTGTGGCGTCTGGTGGTGTGGCGTCTGGTGGTGTGGCGTCTGGTGGTGTGGCGTCTGGTGGTGTGGCGTCTGGTGTTGTGGCGTCTGGTGTTGTGGTGTCTGGTGTTGTGGTGTCTGGTGTTGTGGTGTCTGGTGTTGTGGCGTCTGGTGTTGTGGTGTCTGGTGTTGTGGTGTCTGGTGGTGTGGCGTCTGGTGTTGTGGCGTCTGGTGTTGTGGCGTCTGGTGGTGTGGCGTCTGGTATTGTGGCGTCTGGTATTGTGGCGTCTGGTGGTGTGGCGTCTGGTGGTGTGGCGTCTGGTGGTGTGGCGTCTGGTGGTGTGGCGTCTGGTGGTGTGGCGTCTGGTGTTGTGGCGTCTGGTGGTGTGGCGTCTAGTGGTGTGACGTCTGGTGGTGTGGTGTCTGTTGTGGCGTCTGGTAATGTGGCGTCTGGTGTTGTGGCGTCTGGTATTGTGGCGTCTGGTGGTGTGGCGTCTGGTGGTGTGGCGTCTGGTGGTGTGGTGTCTGGTGGTGTGGTGTCTGGTGTTGTGGCGTCTGGTGTTGTGGCGTTTGGTGGTGTGGTGTCTGTTGTGGCGTCTGGTGTTGTGGTGTCTGTTGTGGCGTCTGGTGTTGTGGTGTCTGTTGTGGCGTCTGGTGGTGTGGTGTCTGGTGTTGTGGCGTCTGGTGTTGTGGCGTCTGGTGTTGTGGTGTCTGGTGTTGTGGCGTCTAGTGGTGTGGTGTCTGGTGGTGTGGCGTCTGGCGTTGTGGCGTCTGGTGGTGTGGTGTCTGTTGTGGCGTCTGGTGGTGTGGTGTCTGGTGTTGTGGCTTCTGGTGTTGTGGTGTCTGTTGTGGCGTCTGGTGGTGTGGTGTCTGGTGTTGTGGCGTCTGGTGTTGTGGCGTCTGGTGTTGTGGTGTCTGTTGTGGCGTCTAGTGGTGTGGTGTCTGGTGGTGTTGTGTCTTGTGTTGTGGCGTCTGGTGTTGTGGCGTCTGGTGTTGTGGCGTCTGGTGTTGTGGTGTCTGGTGGTGTGGCGTCTGGTGGTGTGGCGTCTGGTGGTGTGGCGTCTGGTGGTGTGGCGTCTGGTGGTGTGGTGTCTGGTGGTGTGGCGTCTGGTGGTGTGGCGTCTGGTGGTGTGGCGTCTGGTGGTGTGGTGTCTGGTGGTGTGGCGTCTGGTGGTGTGGCGTCTGGTGGTGTGGCGTCTGGTGGTGTGGTGTCTGGTGGTGTGGCGTCTGGTGGTGTGGTGTCTGGTGGTGTGGCGTCTGGTGGTGTGGCGTCTGGTGGTGTGGCGTCTGGTGGTGTGGCGTCTGGTGGTGTGGCGTCTGGTGGTGTGGTGTCTGGTGGTGTGGCGTCTGGTGTTGTGGCGTCTGGTGTTGTGGCGTCTGGTGGTGTGGCGTCTGGTGTTGTGGTGTCTGGTGGTGTGGTGTCTGGTGTTGTGGCGTCTGGTGTTGTGGCGTCTGGTGGTGTGGCGTCTGGTGTTGTGGCGTCTGGTGGTGTGGCGTCTGGTGGTGTGGCGTCTGGTGGTGTGGCGTCTGGTGGTGTGGCGTCTGGTGTTGTGGCGTCTGGTGTTGTGGCGTCTGGTGGTGTGGCGTCTGGTGTTGTGGCGTCTGGTGTTGTGGCGTCTGGTGTTGTGGCGTCTGGTGGTGTGGCGTCTGGTGGTGTGGCGTCTGGTGGTGTGGCGTCTGGTGTTGTGGCGTCTGGTGTTGTGGCGTCTGGTGGTGTGGCGTCTGGTGGTGTGGCGTCTGGTGGTGTGGCGTCTGGTGGTGTGGCGTCTGGTGGTGTGGCGTCTGGTGGTGTGGCGTCAGGTGTTGTGGCGTCTGGTGGTGTGGCGTCTGGTGTTGTGGCGTCTGGTGGTGTGGCGTCTGGTGTTGTGGTGTCTGGTGGTGTGGTGTCTGGTGGTGTGGCGTCTGGTGGTGTGGCGTCTGGTGGTGTGGCGTCTGGTGGTGTGGCGTCTGGTGGTGTGGTGTCTGTTGTGGCGTCTGGTGTAGTGGCGTCTGGTGTTGTGGCGTCTGGTGGTGTGGCGTCTGGTGGTGTGGTGTCTGGTGTTGTGGTGTCTGGTGTTGTGGCGTCTGGTGGTGTGGCGTCTGGTGTTGTGGCGTCTGGTAGTGTGGCGTCTGGTGGTGTGGTGTCTGGTGGTGTGGTGTCTGGTGTTGTGGCGTCTGGTGTTGTGGCGTCTGGTGGTGTGGCGTCTGGTGGTGTGGTGTCTGGTGTTGTGGCGTCTGGTGTTGTGGCGTCTGGTGGTGTGGCGTCTGGTGGTGTGGTGTCTGGTGTTGTGGCGTCTGGTGTTGTGGCGTCTGGTGGTGTGGCGTCTGGTGTTGTGGCGTCTGGTGGTGTGGCGTCTGGTGGTGTGGTGTCTGGTGTTGTGGCGTCTGGTGTTGTGGCGTCTGGTGGTGTGGTGTCTGGTGGTGTGGTGTCTGGTGGTGTGGCGTCTGGTGGTGTGGCGTCTGGTGTTGTGGTGTCTGGTGGTGTGGTGTCTGGTGGTGTGGCGTCTGGTGGTGTGGCGTCTGGTGGTGTGGCGTCAGGTGGTGTGGTGTCTGTTGTGGCGTCTGGTGTAGTGGCGTCTGGTGTTGTGGCGTCTGGTGGTGTGGCGTCTGGTGGTGTGGTGTCTGGTGTTGTGGTGTCTGGTGTTGTGGCGTCTGGTGGTGTGGCGTCTGGTGTTGTGGCGTCTGGTGGTGTGGCGTCTGGTGGTGTGGTGTCTGGTGGTGTGGTGTCTGGTGTTGTGGCGTCTGGTGTTGTGGCGTCTGGTGGTGTGGTGTCTGGTGTTGTGGCGTCTGGTGTTGTGGCTTCTGGTGTTGTGGCGTCTGGTGGTGTGGCGTCTGGTGGTGTGGTGTCTGGTGTTGTGGTGTCAGGAATTGGGTTGGTTGGTTAGTACATCGCCACTGATGACGCTTGGGAGGTTGGTTGCCGGGGGGGGGGGGGGGGGAGTGGGGGTTGCCGGGGGGGGGGGTTGCCGGGGGGGGGGGGGGTTGCCGGGGGGGGTTGTGGTGCCGTGAAAATCGATAGGACAGACTGAAGGAACGTTGCTGGGGATAGGGAATGTCCAGAGCGGCCGAGATATGATCACGACACACAAAATATTTAGGGCAGCCGAGAAAGTTGACACGGGACTGTTTAGCATGGTGATACCGTTGGATACTTAGTACGGCCTAAATCAGTCGTAGAGGCTTGAGAACTGCTTCAGAATCAAGGATCTGAATAAGTAGAGTGACATAAGGAGTTAAGTAGTTAAGTAGACCGTCATAAGTGAACTCAGAGATAGATACCATGCAACTCGTAATATAAGGGATGCACTTATGAAGGGTTCGAATTGAAGCTTCATCCTTAATGAACAGATTAATGCACACATATATACACACACACTCGCTCACACTCACACAGGAGGGGCCTGGTAGCCTGGTGGATAGCGCTCAGGACTCGTAATTCTGTGGCGCGGGTTCGATTCCCGCACCAGGCAGAAACAAATGGGCAAAGTTTCTTTCACCCTGAATGCCCCTGTTACCTAGCAGTAAATAGGTATCTAGGAGTTAGTCAGCTGTCACGGGCTGCTTCCTGGGGTGTGTGTGTGGTGTGGGAAAAAAAAAGTAGTAAACAGTTGATTGACAGTTGAGAGGCGGGCCGAAAGAGCAAAGCTCAACCCCTGCAAACACAACTAGGTGAATACACACACACACACACACACACACACACACACACACACACACACACACACACACACACACACACACACACACACACACACACACACAGTCACTTGCTAAGACACACAGGCAGAACAGAAGAGAATAAAACCCCAACATGTTTACTAAAGAGAGGAATACAAATAAATTCGCAGGGAAGCGGTAAGAGAATGATAAAACATCCAAGGAAATGGATCTACTTAAACTACCACATAAAGAGGAAGTGGTTGGTAAATGAACAAGTGACCAAGAAGCACAAAAAGAGGAGATGGCCACATAAAGATTGATAAGAAAATGTGCGAAGAACTCCATAAAAATCATCCAGGAAATTGTTAAGATTGACTCAGAGCTGTCCGCTGAGCTTCGACATTTAATGGAACAGTCGCTGCCAGAATAGACTGATTGCAATAGAAATAACACCAAATTAAGTAAAACAATTGCGGAAACTGGATGATAAAACTGTGATTTCTGTTTTAAAAAAAAAATTCTGTTTACAAAACTGTTTCATCACTGGAAACTGTAATAAAAGTCACAGACCTTGACAAAATCTCACCAAGGATCCTAAAAGAGCGAGCAGCAACAGTGTGCGTGCCTCTTGCTATAGTCTTCAAATCTTCACTAGAAATGGAAGAATTTCTTGACATTTGGAACGTGGCAAATATGATAACCATGTACAAGAAACGAGGAAGACAGGAGCCATTGAACTGCAGACCGGCATCGCTAAGAAATATTCTCTGTAAGATACTTATTAAAAGAAGGTTCGTCGATCATATAGAATATATATATATTTTGTTTCCAAGAATCGACATTAATTCAGCAAAGTAAAATCTTGCTTGATCGCCTTAGTTCTTCACGGATGATAACAGAGAGAGTGAGAGTGTGAGAGTGTGAGAGTGTGAGTGTGTGAGTGTGTGAGAGTGTGAGTGTGTGAGAGTGTGAGTGTGTGAGAGTGTGAGAGTGTGAGAGTGTGAGAGTGTGAGAGTGTGAGAGTGTGAGAGTGTGAGAGTGTGAGAGTGTGAGAGAGAGTGAGAGAGAGAGAGAGAGTGAGAGAGAGAGAGAGATTAGGTGGTAGGAGCTGGGCAGATTGCATTTTCATGGATTTCCAGAAAGTTTTTGGCTCTGTTCCTCACAAGCGACTCCTATGCAAAATGGAAAAACAGGCTGCGGGTGTATTGGGAAAAGTACTAAAGTGGATGAAGGAGTACCCTTCAGGGAGAAGGCAAGGAGCCATAGTAAGAGGGGAACTATCAGATCGAAGAGAGGTAAGGAGGAGAACATCTCAAAAAGTTCATAAAAGGGCAACTTCGTTCTCCTAATATATGTAAACGATCTAACAGTTGAACTTCCTTATCCTTTATTTGCTGACGATGCTAAGCTAATGAGACGAACCAAAACTGAGAAGGACTGTAATATATTACAAGATGAATCAGTCTCCAGAGATGGTCTGAGAAATGGCTACTAGACTTTAACCCTGACAAATGCACGGTTATCAGGATAGAAACTGGAACATGGAAATCTCACATACAGTACAGTGTGAAGAGAAAACAACTTCCAACTTCTGAGAAAGATAAAGACTCAGGAGTGGACATAACTGGAGCTCTAACACCAGAATCATACATCAGCAGGATAACGAGGGCAGCATATACCATACTGGCAAACGTCCGGTTATCCTTCAGCAACTTGGGCAAAGATTCCTTCCAAACTCTGTATACAGGCATTGTGAGGCCTATTAATGAGTATGCAGCCCCGGCATGGAACCCCCTTCCTAAAGAACCACTTAAGTAGAAAGGTCGAGAAATCTGCGACAAGACTATTCGTGAGTTAAGGGGAGTTATTAAGAAAGACTGAAGTAACTGGACCTCACTACACTGGAGGAAAGAAGTCATTGAGCAGTCATGGTAATGAAGTATACGGTACTAAAGGAAATTGACAACGTAGATATAGAAGCAATGTTGGAATTAGTGAATATTATAAAGATAGGATATAATTGCAAACTGGAAACACACATGATTCACAGGGAAGTCAGAAGGAACTTTTCCAGCCTTAAGAGTCGTGAATTGGAGAAACGGACACGATGAGGAAGTTGTCGAGGCCAGTTCGATATAGTTTTTGATGTAAATACAAGAGTATGAACTGATAATTGTCAAAAGGCGGGGCTTAGAAGCAGATTCTCAACCCTGTTAGGTGAGTACGCGCGCGTGCACACACACACACACACACACACACACACACACACACACACACACACACACACACACACACACACACACACACACACACACACACACAAATTAAATGGGAGATGAAAGCCTTCAAGAATCTGGGAGACTGAAAATCCTGGGACTGATATCTCTGCAGATTTTATCCCAGAATCCCAAATGAAGAGGATATTATCAGCGGCATATACTAGGTTGGCCAACATAAGAACTGCCATTAGGAACCCCATATGTCAGACCAATCCTGGAGTATGCAGCTCCAGCCTGGAGCCCGTATCTAGTCAAGCACAAGATTAATTGGAGAAGGCTGAAAGGTATACCACCGGACAGGTACTCGAGCCGAGGGGTATGAGCTACAAGGAAAGACTACGGGAACTGAACCTCACGTCGCTGGAAGAAAGAAGAGTTAAGGGAGACATGATCACCACATACAAGCCATTCAGATAAATTGACTAGGTAGATAAAGACAGTTTATTCAACACAGGTGGTACACACACAAGGGTACACAGGTAAAATCAGAGTACTCAAATGAGCCATAAAGATATTAGAAGGAACTTGTTCTGTGTCAGAGTAGTTAACAAATGGACTTCATTAGGCAGTGATGTGGTGGAGGCTGACTCCATACACAGTTTCAAGTGTAGATATGATAGAGCCCAATTGGTTCGGGAACTTGTACACCAGACTGGACGGCTGAGAGGCGAGACCAGAAAGCCGAAGCTCAACCTCCCGCAAGCAAAACTAGCTAAATATATATATACATTAAATTACCATTGACATCTTATTTCCTTAGTAGGAAGAGTGCATATCTCTACCTGCATAATTCCGAGTCGTAGTTTCCATACGATAGGGTAATTTCACAGATGAATAAGCTCATCAGATTACACAGTCAAGGTAATTATGTAATATATCAAGTCTCCCGTCATGCGTCGTCCAGACATGCATATTTATGAACGTAAAAATGGGTAAAAAACATTTCTTCCTGTAAAAGAGCAAAACGATTGATGTATTCTGCTGAAATATGTTTACCAAACCTACTAGAATATTTGTGAGTGAAAATATTGATATAATTTTTTTTTTTGCATGTATCTGTGTACTAATCTATATGTACACATGTTCTACATGTTCTCACCTACATGTACTCATGTAGAACCTACATGTTCTCACCTACATGTACTCATGTAGATGTACTCGCCTCCAGGTCCTTGAAGGGTAGAACATGGGCTCTAGAGTTCCACCTCTCCAGGAAGAGTGATTTATGTGCAGTATATGTCTTAAGGAATGGGAAAAGAGGCAGTGTGAGGAAGGGGGTGCAGGATTGGGGGAAAAGGGAAGGAGGGGCACGTTTCTGGAATAAGTAGGGAAATAGTATACGTCATAAGGAATGGGAAAAAGGGGCAGGAAGAGGATTGAGAATAGGGTGCAGGGGTTAGTGGGATAAGAGTGAGGGGAAGGTTGAGAGGGGCCGGAAAGGTATGCTGCTGGAGGGAGAGGAATGGGATGGCGTGGTAGAAGAGGGGAAGGTTAAGATGAGTCATGAACGTATGAGACGGGAGTGGGGGGTGGTGGGGGTGGATGAGGGGAAGTGATTGGGAGGAGGATTGTGTGGGTAAAGTGGGGGGAAGGTGGCGGGTGAGCGGTGTGTGTGTGTGCCTCTTGAAGGTGTGTGTCGCCACCACTGGTGGGAAGACCTTCCGTTCCTGTCAATAGTGGTTGTTGTTGTAGAGTCTGGATGTGTGGTGGTGATGTGGAGCGCGTGGAGGCGCGCGTGGAGGCCCTCCAGTCCTGAGTCTGGCAGGTGTGTGTGTGTGTGTGTACTCTCCTAGTTGTGCTTGCGGGTGTTGAGCTCTGGTTCTTTGGTCCCGCCTCTCAACTGTCAATCAACTGGTGTACAGGTTCCTGAGTCTACTGGGTTGTCATATCTATATTAGAAACTGTGTATGGAGTCAGCCTCCACCACATCACTGCCTAATGCATCCCATCTGTTAACTACTCTGACACTGAAAAAATTCTTTCTAATGTCTCTGTGGCTCATTTGGGTACTCAGTTTCCACCTGTGTCCCCTTGTTCGCGTACCACCTGTGCTAATCTTAGTTTATCCTTATCTACCCTGTCAATTCCTCTGAACATTTTGTAGGTAGTGATCATGTCTAGGGCCTGACATCTGAGTGGACAGTGCTTCGGATTCGTTGTCCTGAGGTTTCGGGTTCGATCCCCGGTGGAGGCGGAAACAAATGGGCAGAGTTTCTTTCACCCTGATATCCCTGTTACCTAGCAGTAAGTAAGTACTTGGGAATTAGAGAGCTGCTACCAGTTGCTTCCTGGGATGTGTAACAAAAAGGAGGCCTGATCGAGGACCGGGCCACGGGGATGCTAAGCCCCGATATCATCTCAAGATAACCGGAAGATGTCTCCCCTTACTCTTCTGTCTTCCAGTGTCGTAAGGTGCATTTCCCACAGCCTTTCCTCGTAACTCATGCCTCTTAGTTCTGGGACTAGCCTAGTGGCATACCTCTGAACTTTTTCCAGCTTCGTCTTGTGCTTGACAAGGTACGGGCTCCATGCTGAGGCCGCATACTCCAGGATTGGTCTTACATATGTGGTATACAAGGTTCTGAATGATTCCTTACACAGGTTCCTGAAGGCTGTTCTGATGTTAGCCAGCCTCGCGTATGCTGCAGGTGTAATTCTTTTTATGTGGGCTTCAGGAGACAGGTTTGTTGTGATAATAACTCCTAAATCTTTCTCTCTGTCCGTTTCATGAAGTACTTCATCTCCTATTCCTGTGTCTGGCCTCCTGTTTCCTGTGTGTGTGTGTGTGTGTGTGTGTGTGTGTGTGTGTGTGTGTGTGTGTGTGTGTGTGTGTGTGTGTGTGTGTGTGTGTGTGCGCTTGCTTGCTTGCTTGCTTGGCGGTGATTTCCAACCAGGGTTCAACGTCTGGGGGTTCCGGAAGAATTCGCAAAAACGTGCGAAATGAAGGGTCCACACGCCTCTTTTTGTAATTAAGTAAACAAAAAACATTTAGGTTTTAATGTAGAATTAATAAAAAATGAAGCATTTTGAAAGTTTTACTTGGTTAGATATTCAACTAATACTTATTATTTAAGCAGCGAGAGTTTTACTTGCGAAGGGAAATTTTGTTGCGGTGGGGAAATTTTGTAGCGGCACGAAAGTAGACGAGCATTGTGGCCGCTCCCGACTGTGTTTTATCCCTGCCAAAGCGTTCGCAATTTGCTGGTAAAAGTATTGGAACAGGCGCACATTTTATTAACAATTTTGTATCATGTGTATTGTCAAGTAAATGCAGTTTCTTAACTCCAGATAAATTCCTCTCTGGCAACGCGTTTAAGGGGAAGAGGGACGGAGGAAACCTGCAGTTTCTCCTCCCCAGTCCACACCTGCAGTTTCTCCTCCCCAGTCCACACCTGCAAATAAATACCTAGGTCAAAATTATGTCGGTATTATTCTTAATCATGCTTTATTAATAATTATTATTATTATTTTGTAACATGGTTATTTAAAAGTACGAGTTAATTATTTTGTATTAACCCTACTTCTTATTGTTCTTGTAATCTACCGGTTTGGAGCCAGGTGTGTGACGGTTAGGTGTGTGGTGACCAGGTGTGGGACGGCCAAGTGTGTGGTGGCCAGATGTGTGGTGGTCAGGTGTGTGGTGGCCAGATGTGTGGTGGTCAGGTGTGTGGTGACCAGGTGTGGGACGGCCAAGTGTGTGGTGGTCAGGTGTGTGACGGCCAGGTGTGTGGTGGCCAGGTGTGTGGTGGCCAGGTGTGTGACGGTTAGGTGTGTGGTGGCCAGGTGTGTGGTGGCCAGGTGTGTGACGGTTAGGTGTGTGACGGCCAGGTGTGTGGTGGCCAGGTGTGTGACAGCTAGGTGTGTGACGGTTAGGTGTGTGGTGACCAGGTGTGGGACGGCCAAGTGTGTGGTGGCCAGATGTGTGGTGGTCAGGTGTGTGGTGGCCAGGTGTGTGGTGGCCAGCTGTGTGACGGTTAGGTGTGTGGTGGCCAGGGGTGTGACGGCCAGGTGTGTGGTGGTCAGGTGTGTGACGGCCAGGTGTGTGGTGGCCAGCTGTGTGACGGTTAGATGTGTGGTGGCCAGGGGTGTGACGGCCAGGTGTGTGACGGCCAGGTGTGTGGTGGCCAGGTGTGTGACGGTCAGGTGTGTGACAGCTAGGTGTGTGGTGGCCAGGTGCGTGACGGCCAGGTGTGTGTGACGGCCAGGTGTGTGTGACGGCCAGGTGTGTGTGTGACGGCCAAGTGTGTGTGTGTGTGTGACGGCCAGGTGTGTGACGGCCAGGTGTGTGACGGCCAGGTGTGTGTGACGGCCAGATGTGTGTGACGGCCAGGTGTGTGTGACGGCCAGGCAGTGGGTGCACGTAAGATCTTATAAGATATGTCACGGGTTCCACCAGACAAAACAAGTTGGTAATCATGGCTCTATAAGAACAATTTAAGCTTACAATTTATTAATTTTGTTATGCGTGTTCTTGAACTTTGATTAACGCAAATACTCGCCTGCGTCAAAAGTACGTGAATTCACATTATTTGAGCTCTAAATATACATTCTATACATGGAAACTGTGTATATATATATATATATATATATATATATATATAAATTATGTATACATACTATGCACATTCACTGTACATTCAACAGACAGAATGACCGAAACCGCAATATGTTTTTCAGCAGGTCGCACTTACTCCGAATATTAATAATGCAAAATTGCAGAAACATTTTTTTTTTGAGGTAAGGAATAAGACCAAGTGTTACTAGGGAGCTGGAAAATATATAAAACATTGTACCATCGTAAGCCTGGAGGCTGTGAACACACACACACACACACACACACACACACACACACACCACTGGTGCTTGTATGTGTGTGTGTGTACCTGTGGATACACATACACCACCGGTGCTTGTGTGTGTGTGTACCTGTGGATACACACGCACAACACTGGAGATGCACTAATGACAGCGAACATACATAAGAAACAGCCCACCTGTCCGAAAATAAAATGTTCCAGGTCCTAATTCTGGAATGAGCCATTCTGGGAATGGTCGAGGCTGGCATGGGAGTGGCTGGAACCGAAGCAGGAATGGTGGACAATTCCAGTAATGGTGGCAAGTCCAGGATGAGAGAGCTTTCCAGGCTGTACCTGGCTCTTGGGCTCCAGTCACTCTTGGTTATACTTATTGTTAATTCTTCCTTGTGGCTTCCTCATATTGTTAATTCTTCCTTCCTCTTCTAATTCTTCCTTCCTCTTCTAATTCTTCCTTCCTCTTCTAATTCTTTCCTTCTGAGATGTATTGTTCCTCGTGTGATTCCTTCTTCCTGCCGTCGCCTCAGACTCTTCTTTGTTTTGCCTTTGAGTATCAGTTCCCGTCTTTTATGTCTCCTTATCCGGCATATTTATCTTCCTCTTCGAATTTGTCCTCCTGTGTCTGTCATTTGCTCTTCTGTGGTCCTCCCTTTCCTCCTGTTTCACTGCTGTTCTTCTGCTTCACTGCTGTTCTTCTGCTTCACTGCTGTTCTTCTGCTTCACTGCTGTTCTTCTGCTTCACTGCTGTTCTTCTGCTATACTGCTGTGCTTCTGCTTACTGTTGTGCTTCTGTTTACTGCTGTTCTTCTGCTTCACTGCTGTTCTTCTGCTTCACTGCTGTTCTTCTGCTTCACTGCTGTGCTTCTGCTTACTGTTGTGCTTCTGTTTACTGCTGTGCTTCTGCTTCATTGATGTTCTTCTGCTTCATTCCGGTTCTTCTGCGTCATTGATTTAATAAATTGTACTCAAGTTGTGGTTATTATTTCTGCCTGAGGACTGGGGGAGCCTTGAGCACCACTACCTGTGTCTGTCTCTGGCTCTGTGGATCATCACTCTTTACTCCTCTTGTACTGGATTTTTCCCCTCTGTTGTATTGGATTTTCCCCCCTCTGTTGTATTGGATTTTTCCCCTCTGTTGTATTGGATTTATCCCCTCTGTTGTATTGGATTTATCCCCTCTGTTGTATTGGATTTTTCCCCTCTGTTGTATTGGATTTTTCCCCTCTGTTGTATTGGATTTTTCCCCTCTGTTGTATTGGATTTATCCCCTCTGTTGTATTGGATTTATCCCCTCTGTTGTATTGGATTTATCCCCTCTGTTGTATTGGATTTATCCCCTCTGTTGTATTGGATTTTCCCCCCTCTGTTGTATTGGATTTTCCCCTCTGTTGTATTGGATTTTCCCCTCTGTTGTATTGGATTTATCCCCTCTGTTGTATTGGATTTTCCCCCCTCTGTTGTATTGGATTTTCCCCTCTGTTGTACTGGATTTTCCCCTCTGTTGTACTGGATTTTCCCCTCTGTTGTACTGGATTTTCCCCTCTGTTGTACTGGATTTTCCCCTCTGTTTTCCCCCTAAAAAATTCTCTGGCAATTTGTATTTCATTGCTCATTTTTCCTTATTTAGTTTTTATATTTGGCAGCTAATGTGTGTGTTCTCTCCTGTGTGTGTTCTCTCCTGTGTGTGTTCTCTCCTGTGTGTTCTCTCCTGTGTGTGTTCTCTCCTGTGTGTTCTCTCCTGTGTGTGTTCTCTCCTGTGTGTGTTCTCTCCTGTGTGTGTTCTCTCCTGTGTGTGTTCTCTCCTGTGTGTGTTCTCTCCTGTGTGTGTTCTCTCCTGTGTGTTCTCTCCTGTGTGTGTTCTCTCCTGTGTGTTCTCTCCTGTGTGTTCTCTCCTGTGTGTGTTCTCTCCTGTGTGTGTTCTCTCCTGTGTGTGTGTTCTCTCCTGTGTGTGTTCTCTCCTGTGTGTGTTCTCTCCTGTGTGTGTGTTCTCTCCTGTGTGTTCTCTCCTGTGTGTTCTCTCCTGTGTGTTCTCTCCTGTGTGTGTTCTCTCCTGTGTGTTCTCTCCTGTGTGTTCTCTCCTGTGTGTGTTCTCTCCTGTGTGTTCTCTCCTGTGTGTTCTCTCCTGTGTGTGTTCTCTCCTGTGTGTGTTCTCTCCTGTGTGTGTTCTCTCCTGTGTGTGTTCTCTCCTGTGTGTGTTCTCTCCTGTGTGTGTGTTCTCTCCTGTGTGTGTTCTCTCCTGTGTGTGTGTTCTCTCCTGTGTGTTCTCTCCTGTGTGTTCTCTCCTGTGTGTGTTCTCTCCTGTGTGTTCTCTCCTGTGTGTTCTCTCCTGTGTGTGTTCTCTCCTGTGTGTTCTCTCCTGTGTGTTCTCTCCTGTGTGTGTTCTCTCCTGTGTGTGTTCTCTCCTGTGTGTGTGTTCTCTCCTGTGTGTGTTATCTCCTGTGTGTGTGTTCTCTCCTGTGTGTTCTCTCCTGTGTGTTCTCTCCTGTGTGTGTTCTCTCCTGTGTGTGTTCTCTCCTGTGTGTTCTCTCCTGTGTGTGTTCTCTCCTGTGTGTGTTCTCTCCTGTGTGTACTCACCTAGTTGTACTCGCCTAGTTGTGTCTGCAGGATCGAGCATTGACTCTTGGATCCCGCCTTTCGAGCATCGGTTGTTTACAGCAATGACTCCTGTCATTTTGTGTGTGTGTGTGTGTGTTCTCTCATGCGTGTGTGTTCTCTCGTGTCTGTGTGTTCTCTCGTGTCTGTGTGTTCTCTCGTGTCTGTGTGTTCTCTCCTGTGTGTGTGTGTTCTCTCGTGTGTGTGTTCTCTCGTGTGTGTGTTCTCTCGTGTGTGTGTGTTCTCTCCTGTGTGTGTTCTCTCCTGTGTGTGTGTGTGTTCTCTCCTGTGTGTTTGTTCTCTCGTGTGTGTGTGTTCTCTCCTGTGTGTGTTCTCTCCTGTGTGTGTGTTCTCTGCTGTGTGTGTGTTCTCTCCTGTGTGTGTGTTCTCTGCTGTGTGTGTGTTCTCTCCTGTGTGTGTGTTCTCTCCTGTGTGTGTGTTCTCTCCTGTGTGTGTGTTCTCTCCTCTGTGTGTTCTCTCCTGCGTGTGTTCCTGTAGTTACTCCTCCTTGTGTGTGTCCATTCTTGTGTGTACCATTTCTTCATGTTGATATTCTTTTCGGTAAGTATTTTTTTCCGATGGTATTCTTAAGCAAAGGTATTCCTTCCTGTAGGTATTTTCCCCCGTAGGTATTCATTAAAGTTAGCAGTGTATATCCCCAGGAAATGTCTCTCTCTCTCTTGCCATGTTTGATGTAGATTTTGTTGACCAATTTTTCTGTCAAATTTCTTCACGCGACAAATTTTATACTCTAACAATTTTTTTTTATTTTATGTAAATTTGTTCGTGCTGCATTTTTTTCCCCTCCAACATTTATTAATGTAGATTTTTTCCTGTATCTGTTTTTTTTTCTTTCCCTGCAGCCATTTTTCCCCTTTTCTGTCCGGTGGCAATTTTTCGTTTTGCTGCTCGCGGCTTCCGGGGGGTGAAAAACGTGGAGAACGATGGCTTTTGGTCAATATTTGGAGCCGGTCATTTGCGAAGCCTCCAGCCAGGAATGGGAGGGAGGGAAGGGTGAGTGAGGGAGGGGGAGAGAGAAAGAGAGAGAGAGAGAGAGAGAGAGAGAGAGAGAGAGAGAGAGAGAGAGAGAGAGAGAGAGAGAGAGAGAGAGAAGGGAGTCACGGAGGGTGTCTGTGTGTTGAGTCATGTGTGTGTGTGCGTGTCAGCGTGTGTGTTGTGTTTGCGGGGGTTGAGCTCTGGCTCTTTGGTCCCGCCTCTCAACTGTCAGTCAACTGATGTACAGATTCCTGAGCCTACTGGGCTCTATCATATCTACTTTTAAAACTGTGTATGGAGTCAGCCTCCACCACATCACTGCCTAATGCATTCCATTGGTTAATTACTCTGACACTGAAAAAGTTCTTTCTAACGTCCCTGTGGCTCATTTGGGTACTCAGTTTCTACCTGTGTCCCCTTGTTCGCGTACCACCCGTGTTAAACAGTTTATTCTTAACTACCCTGTCAATTCCTCTGAGAATTTTGTAGGTGATGATCATGTCTCCGCTTACTCTTGTCTTCCAGTGTCGCGAGGTGCATTTCACGCAGCCTTTCCTCGTAACTCATGCCTCTTAGTTCTGGGACTAGCCTAGTGGCATACCTCTGACCTTTTCGAGCTTCGTCTTGTGCTTGACAAGGTACGGGCTCCATGCTGGGGCCGCATACTCCACGATTGGGCTTACATATACGGTATACAAGGTTCTGAATGATTCCTTACACAAGTTTCTAAAGGCCGTTCTTACCTTGCCACACAGGTTCCTGAAGGCTGTTCTGATGTTTGCCAGCCTCGCATGCGCCGCAGATGTAATTCTCTTTATGTGGGCTGCAGGAGACAGGTCAGGAGAAAGGCCCTTCACCTATGCCTCCTTCCTCTTTACTACAAAAAAAAAAAGAGACAGGTTTGGTGTGATATCAACTCCTAGATCTTCCTCTCTGTCCATTTCATGAAGTACTTTATCTCCTATTCGGTATCCTGTGTCTGGCCTCCTGTTTCCACCGCCTAGTTTCATTACCTTGCATTTACTCGGGTTGAACTTTAGTAGCCATTTGTCAGCCCAATCATTCAGTTTGTCTAGGTCATCTTGTAACCTTCTACTATCTTCCTCTGTTTTCATCCTCCTCATATTTTTTTCCTCATAATCAGCAAACAGTGAGAGGAACGATTCTATACCCTCTGGGAGATCATACACACATATCAAACAGTATAGGTTCAAGGACTTAACCCTGCGGGACTCCACTGGTGACGCCTCGCCAATCTGAGACCTCGCCCCTCACAGTGACAAGTTGTCTTCTGTTACTTAGGTACTCCCTTGTCCAATGGAGTATCTTCCCTTTCACTCCTGCCTGCACCTCCAGCTTTTTCGTTAGCCTCTAGTGTGGTACTGTCAAAGCTTTCTGGCAATCCAAAAATATGCAGTCTGCCCATCCCTCTCTTTCTTGCCTGATTTTTGTTGCTTGGTCGTAAAATTCAATTAAGCCTGTGAGGCAGGACTTGCCATCCCTGAACCCATGTTGATGCTGTGTTATACAGTTCTTTCGCTCCAGATGTTCCACTAGCTTTCTTTGCACAATCTTCTCTATCAGCTTACATGGTATGCAAGTTAGGGACACTGGCCTATAATTCAGTGCCTCCTGTCTATCCCCTTTCTTGTATATCGGGACTACATTAGCTGTCTTCCAAATTTTTGGCAGTTCCCCCTGTTACCAGTGATTTGTTATACACTATGGAGAGTGCTTCTGCACCTTCCTTCAGTGTCCAAGGGGGGATTCCATCTGGGCCTATAGCCTTTGTCACATCCAACTCTAGCAACAGTTTCCTTACTTCCCCACTGGTAATCTCAAGCTCTTCTACTGGAGCCTGGGTAACTATTCCTTCTCTTATCTCTGGAACTTCTCCTTGCTTTAATGTGAAGACCTCCTGGAATTTCGTATTCAGTTGCTTGCACACTTCCTTGTCATTTGAAGTGAATGTGTCTGCCCCTATTTTCAATTTCATTGCCTTTCTTCTTCTTGATAGTAGGTGCAGTTTGCATGAAGGGTTTGTCCTCCCGATGACTGCACCAGTACAGATGTTGGTAGAGGCGTTTATGTTGAAGATGATGAGAGTTTCAAAAGTGCTTGTTGCGTTGTGCTGTAGACAGAGGAGCGGCGACTAAAACAGAGGTGGATGTTAGAGGGAGACTTGCCGCACCGTAGGGCGGTGTGTTGTGTTTATGGCGTCAGCTGATCCTTGGTGTAATTTCATTGCCTGTTCCTTTACTGTTGTTTTTCTCCTGATGTGGCTGTGCAGCAATTTAGGCCGAGTCTTTGCCTTGCTTGCGATGTCATTTTCATATTGCCTTTCTGCCTCTGTGTGTGTGTGTGTGTGTGTGTGTGTGTGTATGTGTGTGTGTGTGTGTGTGTGTGTGTGTGTGTGTGTGTGTGTGTGTGTGTGTGTGTGTGTATTCACCTACTTGTATTCACCTAGTTGTGCTTGCGGGGGATGAGCTCTCTGCTCTTTCGGCCCGCCTCTCGACTGTCAGTCAATCAGCTGTTACTAACTACTAACTAATTGTTTGTTTTACACACACACACACACATCCCAGGAAGCAGCCCGTAACAGCTGTCTATCTCCCAGGTACCTATTTACTGCTAGGTAACAGGTGCATCAGGGTAAAAGAAACTGCCCATTTGTCTCTGCCGGCGTCTGGAATCGAACCCGGGCCACAGGATTACGAGTCCCGCGCGCTGTCTACTCAGCTATCCGACCCCTTGAGAGAGAGATGTGTGTGCGTGTGTACATCCGTATGGATGACCTTTCAGTCCGGTTGCTGGCGTTTCCTCTCCAACATTACCAACAAAATGAAACTTTATATTTTTTTTTTTTGTCTTGAATGCGACTTTTCTCTCCGGAACAATGGTAACTGGAGGGGTTCTGGTAATTACCACCAGTCCTCACTGTTGGACATGTCAACAGCCTGGATCACAGCCCCCTGCTGTGTACTGGTGCTCATGTGACATCCCCCCCCCCCTGCTGTGTACTGGTGCTCATGTGACATCCCCCCCCCCCTGCTGTGTACTGGTGCTCATGTGACATCCCCCCCCCCCTGCTGTGTTCTGGTGCTCATGTGACATCCCCCCCCCCTGCTGTGTACTGGTGCTCATGTGACATCCCCCCCCCCTGCTGTGTACTGGTGCTCATGTGACATCCCCCCCCCTGCTGTGTACTGGTGCTCATGTGACATCCCCCCCCTGCTGTGTACTGGTGCTCATGTGACATCCCCCCCCTGCTGTGTACTGGTGCTCATGTGACATCCCCCCCCTGCTGTGTACTGGTGCTCATGTGACATCCCCCCCCTGCTGTGTACTGGTGCTCATGTGACATCCCCCCCCCCTGCTGTGTACTGGTGCTCATGTGACATCCCCCCCCCCCTGCTGTGTACTGGTGCTCATGTGACATCCCCCCCCCCTGCTGTGTACTGGTGCTCATGTGACATCCCCCCCCTGCTGTGTACTGGTGCTCATGTGACATCCCCCCCCCCTGCTGTGTGCTGGTGCTCATGTGACATCCCCCCCCCCTGCTGTGTACTGGGGCTCATGTGACATCCCCCCCCTTGCTGTGTACTGGTGCTCATGTGACATCCCCCCCCTGCTGTGTGCTGGTGCTCATGTGACATCCCCCCCCCCTGCTGTGTACTAGGGCTAATGTGACATCCCCCCCTGCTGTGTACTGGTGCTCATGTGACATCCCCCCCCCTGCTGTGTACTGGTGCTCATGTGACATCCCCCCCTGCTGTGTACTGGTGCTCATGTGACATCCCCCCCTGCTGTGTACTGGTGCTCATGTGACATCCCCCCCCTGCTGTGTACTGGTGCTCATGTGACATCCCCCCCTGCTGTGTACTGGTGCTCATGTGACATCCCCCCCCCTGCTGTGTACTGGTGCTCATGTGACATCCCCCCTTGCTGTGTACTAGGGCTGATGTGACATCCCCCCCTGCTGTGTACGAGGGCTAATGTGACATCCCCCCCTGCTGTGTACTGGTGCTCATGTGACATCCCCCCCTGCTGTGTACTAGGGCTGATGTGACATCCCCCCCTGCTGTGTACTGGGGCTCATGTGACATCCCCCCCCTGCTGTGTACTGGTGCTCATGTGACATCCCCCCCCCTGCTGTGTACTGGTGCTCATGTGACATCCCCCCCCTGCTGTGTACTGGGGCTCATGTGACATCCCCCCCCCCTGCTGTGTACTGGTGCTCATGTGACATCCCCCCCCTGCTGTGTACTGGTGCTCATGTGACATCCCCCCCTGCTGTGTACTGGTGCTCATGTGACATCCCCCCCCCCTGCTGTGTACTGGTGCTCATGTGACATCCCCCCCCCTGCTGTGTACTGGTGCTCATGTGACATCCCCCCCCCTGCTGTGTACTGGGGCTGATGTGACATTCCCTGCTGTGTACTGGTGCTAATGTGACATCCCCCCCTGCTGTGTACTGGGGCTGATGTGACATTCCCTGCTGTGTACTGGGGCTCATGTGACATCCCCTGCTGTGTACTGGGGCTCATGTGACATCCCCTGTTGTGTACTGGGGCTCATGTGACATCACTTGTTGTGTACTGGGGCTGATGTAATATCACTTGTTGTGTACTGGGGCTGATGTGACATCACTTGTTGTGTACTGGGGCTGATGTGACATCACTTGTTGTGTACTGGGGCTGATGTGACATCACTTGTTGTGTACAGGGGCTGATGTGACATCACTTGTTGTGTACTGGGGCTGATGTGACATCACTTGTTGTGTACTGGGGCATAACAGCATAGTTACCCCGGACACTGTGTGAAACAGCATAGTTACCCCGGACACTGTGAAACAGCATAGTTACCCCCGTACACTGAAACAGCATAGTTACCCCGGACACTGTGTGAAACAGCATAGTTACCCCGGACACTGTGTGAAACAGCATAGTTACCCCGGACACTGTGTGAAACAGCATAGTTACCACCGGACACTGTGTGAAACAGCATAGTTACCTCGGACACTGTGTGAAACAGCATAGTTACCCCGTACACTGAAACAGCATAGTTACCCCGGACACTGTGAAACAGCATAGTTACGCCGTACACTGTGAAACAGCATAGTTACCCCCGGACACTGAGGGAAACAGCATAGTTACCTCGGACACTGTGTGAAACAGCATAGTTACCCGCGGACACTGTGAAACAGCATAGTTACCCCGGACACTGTGTGAAACAGCATAGTTACCCCCGGACACTGTGTGAAACAGCATAGTTACGCCGTACACTGAAACAGCATAGTTACCCCGGACACTGTGTGAAACAGCATAGATACCTCGTACACTGAAACAGCATAGTTACCCCGGACACTGTGTGAAACAGCATAGTTACCCCGTACACTGTGTGAAACAGCATAGATACCCCGTACACTGAAACAGCATAGTTACCCCGTACACTGAAACAGCATAGTTACCCCGGACACTGTGAAACAGCATAGTTACCCCGTACACTGAAACAGCATAGTTACCCCCGGACACTGTGTGAAACAGCATAGTTACGCCGTACACTGAAACAGCCTAGTTACCCAGGACACTGTGTGAAACAGCATAGATACCCCGGACACTGTGTGAAACAGCATAGTTACCCCGTACACTGAAACAGCATAGTTACCCCGGACACTGTGAAACAGCATAGTTACCCCCGGACACTGTGTGAAACAGCATAGTTAACCCCGGACACTGTGTGAAACAGCATAGTTACGCCGGACACTGTGTGAAACAGCATAGTTACCCCGGACACTGTGTGAAACAGCATAGTTACGCCGGACACTGTGTGAAACAGCATAGTTACCCCGGACACTGTGTGAAACAGCATAGTTACCCCGGACACTGTGTGAAACAGCATAGATACCCCGGACACTGTGTGAAACAGCATAGTTACCCCGTACACTGAAACAGCATAGTTACCCCGGACACTGTGTGAAACAGCATAGTTACCTCGGGGCCTCGTAGCCTGGTGGATAGCGCGCAGGACTCGTAATTCTGTGGCGCGGGTTCGATTCCCGCACGAGGCAGAAACAAATGGGCAAAGTTTCTTTCACCCTAAATGCCCCTGTTACCTAGCAGTAAATAGGTACCTGGGAGTTAGTCAGCTGTCACGGGCTGCTTCCTGGGGGTGGAGGCCTGGTCGAGGACCGGGCCGCGGGGACACTAAAGCCCCGAAATCATCTCAAGATAACCTCAAGATTACCCCGTACACTGTGTGAAACAGCATAGTTACGCCGGACACTGTGTGAAACAGCATAGTTACCCCGGACACTGTGTGAAACAGCATAGTTACCCCGGACACTGTGTGAAACAGCATAGTTACCCCAGACACTGTGTGAAACAGCATAGTTACGCCGGACACTGTGTGAAACAGCATAGATACCCCGTACACTGAAACAGCATAGTTACCCCGGACACTGTGTGAAACAGCATAGTTACCCCGGACACTGTGAAACAGCATAGTTACCCCGGACACTGTGTGAAACAGCATAGTTACCCCGGACACTGTGTGAAACAGCGTAGTTACCCCGGACACTGTGTGAAACAGCATAGTTACCCCGGACACTGTGTGAAACAGCATAGTTACCCCGTACACTGTGAAACAGCATAGTTACCCCGTACACTGTGTGAAACAGCATAGTTACCCCGGACACTGTGAAACAGCATAGTTACCCCGTACACTGAAACAGCATAGTTACCCCGAACACTGTGTGAAACAGCATAGTTACCCCGTACACTATGTGAAACAGCATAGTTACGCCGGACACTGTGTGAAACAGCATAGTTACCCCGGACACTGTGTGAAGCAGCATAGTTACCCCGGACACTGTGTGAAGCAGCATAGTTACCCCGGACACTGTGTGAAACAGCATAGTTTCCCCGGACACTGTGTGAAACAGCATAGATACCCCGGACACTGTGTGAAACAGCATAGTACACTGAAACAGCATAGTTACCCCGGACACTGTGTGAAACAGCATAGTTACCCCGGACACTGTGTGAAACATCATAGTTACCCCGGACACTGTGAGAAGCAGCATAGTTACCCCGGACACTGTGAGAAACAGCATAGATACCCCGTACACTGAAACAGCATAGTTACCCCGGACACTGTGTGAAACAGCATAGATACCCCGGACACTGTGTGAAACAGCATAGATACCCCGGACACTGTGTGAAGCAGCATAGTTACCCCGGACACTGTGAGAAACAGCATAGATACCCCGTACACTGAAACAGCATAGTTACCCCGTACACTGTGAGAAACAGCATAGTTACCCCGGACACTGTGAGAAACAGCATAGTTACCCCGTACACTGTGTGAAACAGCATAGTTACCCGTACACTGTGAGAAACAGCATAGTTACCCCGTACACTGTGTGAAACAGCATAGTTACCCCGTACACTGTGAGAAACAGCATAGTTACCCCGGACACTGTGAGAAACAGCATAGTTACCCCGGACACTGAGGAAGAGCATGGATTGAAAAACCTTCATTGAAAACCGGGCAAGAGCGCAGATTATTACTATTTTTGTATTATAGTTTTTCTACCACAGACTTGTTGCCTCACATCTACAAGGTTCAGCAGCACGTATATACAATTTATTCTGTCCTTCATGTTAGGGTTAGAGTTCTGTTAAACGTGTAGTTCAGTGATTTATTGAACAATCATCCACAAAGTAATTGTAATGCTTTTCTAATGTTAATCTAAGAGCGTGGGTGGAAAACCGGGCAAATTATGAACAGTGGGCATTTTATTACATTCACGAGATCAATGAATAATACACTAAGTGCATAATACACTAAGTGCATAATACACTAAGTGCATAATACACTAAGCATTTTGTTTTAAGTTTGTTTTTTAAAATATTTAGCAGTGTAGGTCTCCCTAAGCCAAGGCTCTGGGTCTCCTTAAGCCAGAGTATCGCCTTATCTCTGGCTCTAGGTCTCTCTAAGCCAGAGTATCACCTTATCTCTGGCTCCAGGTCTCCCTAAGCTAGAGTGTCTCGCTATATCTGTCCGTAAGACAGTATTCATTTGAACATGCAGTATTCCTGCAGCTTAACATTTGACAAACGTCAAATGTTCAGTGGTTTGGTTTAACAAGACGCGTACAGACCTTGGGAACACATGTGAGGCACCCAGGAGCCCGGTGCTTGTTCGTCCGAGGAAGCGTCAATATTGCAACGATTTGTTCGTTACTGAAACGCCAACATCTTGACGCAATGGTAAATTAAGTCAAAACTGCAGTGCACTAACCGTGAGGACAGATTGGCTACGTCGTTCACACAATATGATCATACTCCCTACCAAAGTAAACATTAGTCTACATTTGAGCTCATTGTTAACGTGAATTGAAGTTAATGATGCGCTTAACCAGTAAAAACTTTCCAACAAGTGGATAATTAGCGTCCCCCGGCGCGTGGTGAAGAGGCACGTGGCCAGGTGGCATTAGCTGGGTAATGTCACAGCGGCAGAGAGAGAGAGAGAGAGAAGCGTTTGGGCTTGAAAACCGAGAAATTCCCGTTTGAGAAATAACCTTTTAATCCACCCTCACTTGGATGCTATTGCGGGGCCGAGCATTAGCTCCCTGTCTCCGCCTTCTTAGCCTGTGATCGCTCAATGCAATGACTGTCATTCATCATCTTAATCCTTGTTGTATACTTGTATGTTGAATACAGTGTTGCACATTGTACACGCTGGCGATGTTGTCGGTGAAGAGGCGTGTCCTGCCGCCCTGCTCACCTCCGTGTCCTGGCACATGGCGTAATCTTACGTGTCTGGTGTCTGCGTTGGTAAGACGGTGTTTGTGTACACCACAAGTTTGCTCCCTCACCCATGCCATGACGCACGCTACACACACACACACACACACACACATACAGACACACACACACACACACTGGTGCTGTGGTGCGGGTTAGATTCCGACTAGACTAGTCCCAGAACTAAGAGGTATGAGTTACGAGGAAAGGCTGCATGAAGTGCACCTCACGACACTGGAAGACAAAAGAGTAAGGGGAGACATGATCACTTCCTACAAAATTCTCAGAGGAATTGACAGATAAGGATAAACTTTTTAACGCCTGTGGTACGCGAACAAGGGGACACAGGTGGAGACTGAGTACCCGAATGAGCCACAGGGACGTTAGAAAGAACTTTGTCAGTGTCAGAGTAGTTAATGAACAACTGTTAGTGTAGTGGAAACCGGGCCTATGACCGACCGTTTTCATTTTTTCTGCGGTCGGCCATTGGCCTGGAGGTATTTTCACATTTTTTTTTCCTGGCAGGCGGGCAATGGCGTAGAGATGTTTTAATTTTTCGTAACATTTATCATCCTCTACCTTCGATCATATATAATTTTCCAGAAAAGGAGGACTAAAAGGCTCCCGTCCTAGTCCCTGAAAATTTCGTTCAAGGGGATTTAAAGGTCGCCTTCCGTCCGGGTCCATTTTCGTTACCTCGGCGAGTGATTGCTAGCCTTCTAGGCCCTGAAAATTTCACTTAAGGGGATTAAAAGCTCGCCTTCCATCTGGGGTGTTTTGCGTTATTTTTTTTTAGATATATACAAGAGTTGTATATATTCTTGTACAGCCACTAGTACGCGTAGCGTTTCGGGCAGGTCCCTGGAATACGATCCCCGCCGCGAAGAATCGTTGTTACAACCAAGTACTCATTTTACTGTTGAGTTAAACAGAGGCTAAGTTAAGGATTTGCGCCCAGTAAATCTTCCCCGGCCAGGATACGAACCCATGACAAAGCGCTCGCGGAACGCCAGATGAGTGTCTTACCACTACACCACTAAGACTTATCCAACACCATCTAAACTTATCCAATTTATATCCAGTGTTACCTCGGCGACCTCCTCAGGTGCATTCATCTTCCCACATTAAGTCAGTTTTCCTTAATGACGAATTTCCATACTGTTTCCCATTTTCAATGATAATTTTCTAGCTAAGATTGCATATTGAACATAAGAAATTAAATTGCAGAAAGGCTTTTTGCAGCATCTCCTATTTACTTCCAATCTATGTTAACCAAAACATCAACTGCCGCTATTAGATGAACTGCAGTAGGTCTATTCCCTATTATTATCTATTCCCTATCGAGTTTAACAGTTACCAGGGAGGATGTTCTTAAACAAATAGTAAAACTCAAACCAAACAAATCCCCAGGGCCGGATGAAGTGTTTGCCAGGGTGCTTAAAGAATGCAAAGAGGAGCTTTGTGACCCACTGTCAACCATATTTAATAAATCAATAGAGTCAGGCAGAGTGCCAGAGTTTTGGAAAGTTGCTAATGTGATACCAGTTTTTAAGAAAGGAGATAGATCACTTGCGTCTAACTATCGACCAATTAGCCTAACGTCTATTGTGGGAAAGTTACTCGAATCTATAATAGCAAATAAAATTTGTCTTCATCTTGAAAAACATAAATTAATAATTGAGTCGCAACATGGTTTTATAAATGGCCCTTCATGTTTAACAAATTTGTTATCTTTTTATTCTAGCATAGTTGAGGCAGTTGATAGTGGTAAGGATTGTGATGTTGTGTACCTTGACTTTAGCAAAGCTTTTGATACAGTGCCACATGAAAGACTGATTAAAAAGATAGAGGCTCATGGTATTGGGGGTGCTATATTAATCTGGATTAGGGCATGGCTATACCAAAGGAAACAGAGAGTTAGTATAAATGGAGTCAAGTCAGAGTGGGAAAATGTTGTAAGTGGAGTGCCTCAAGGCTCTGTCCTGGGACCTCTGTTGTTTATAATATATATAAATGATTTAGATTCAGGTTTGAGTAGCAACATTTGCAAATTTGCCGATGATACGAAAATCGGTAGGGAAATTAATTCGGAGGAGGACTCACTATCACTTCAAGTTGATCTAGATAGGGTTTTGAAATGGTCAAAGGATTGGCAGATGCAGTTTAATGCTGATAAATGTAAAGTTCTGAGGTTAGGTAATGATGATAGAGTTACAAGATACGAGCTAGATGGTGTTGAGATTGCGAAGTCGGATTGCGAAAGGGATCTGGGAGTTATGATTAGTAAGAATTTAAAACAAAAGGATCAATGCATAAATGTTCGTAATAAGGCAAATCGGACACTTGGATTTATTAATCGCAGCGTTAGTAACAAGACACCTGGTGTGGTTCTCAAGCTATATCTTGCTCTTGCTATATCTTGGGGCAAGTTAGGCCCCATTTAGATTTTGCAGTTCAGTTTTGGTCGCCATATTATAGAATGGATATAAATTCACTTGAACGTGTCCAGCGTAGGATGACTAAGTTAATTCCCCAAATTAGAAATCTTTCATATGAAGAAAGATTAACAAAGCTTAAGTTGCATTCACTGGAAAGGCGAAGAGTTAGGGGTGACATGATAGAAGTTTAATAGTGGGTGAATGGACATAACAAAGGGGATATTAATAGGGTATTAAAAGTATCTACACAAGACAGAACACGAAACAATGGGTATAAATTGGATAAGTTTAGATTTAGGAAAGACTCGGGTAAATACTGGTTCAGTAACAGGGTTGTTGATTTGTGGAACCAATTGCCGCGTAACATTGTGGAGGTGGGGTCCCTCGATTGTTTCAAGCGCGGGTTGGACATGTTTATGAGTGGGATTGGGTGGTTATAAATAGGAGCTGCCTCGTATGGGCCAATAGGCCTTCTGCAGTTGCCTTTGTTCTTATGTTCTTATGTTCTTATTAATATCATCCCCTGTCATCTCCATTTATACACATCAATAATGTCACACCATCAATATTCAGAAGGACTTATTTGTCATCTTTACTTATCTGGAAGTTTTATATGTATAGTGTCCGGCCAAGGATCGTTTATTGAGCATAGGAAAGGATGAAATCCAATATCTCCCATTCGTACGAAACAAGGGGAGGAACACAGAGCAGGAACTAACATGTATCTCACTTGCATCAGCGTTCACCCATGTTACCGAACCAGTATTTACCCAGGTCTTTCCCTAAATCTAAACTTATCCAATTTATATCCATTGTTTCATGTTCCGTCTCGTGTTAATACTTTTAATAGTCTATTAATATCCCCTTTGTTATGTCCATTCATCCACTTGCACACCTCTGTCATGGCACCCCTTAATTCTTCACCTCTCTAGTGAGTGTAATTTAAGCTGTGTCAATCTTTCTTCATATGACATGTTTCTAATTTAGGGGATTAACTTTGTCATCCTAAATAGGAACACTACTGAAGCCCCTGTTGGACCCGATACCTGATATTATTTTCCTAGGTGACTTCAACTTGCCTAGTCTCAGGTGGAAAATAGCAAACAATAATATTATACCAGGAAATCTATCAGGACCTAACCAACCACAGATTAGAGAACTACTTAGATTCTGTGACAAATTTTCACTCAATCAGCAGATATCGGAGCCAACGAGAAATGAAAATATTCTAGATCTGGTCTTTACGAACAATGAAGACATTATCAGAGACATTACGATATCAGATACCACATACTCAGATCACAAACTCATTGAAGTGCAAACGACCATCAATACTCAGAATAGACCTAAAACGTTGATAAAGCGAGAGGGGCTATTCAGTAAATTCAATTTTAATAATAAAAGGATAGACTGGGAGATAATAAACAGGGAACTTACAAACATTCCATGGGGAACTGTTCTAAATAATACAAGTCCTACAGAAGGAATAGAAAAACTTACTTCAGAAGCGTATCAAGTCTGTCTGAAACATGTTCCTTTGAGGAAAGCCAGAAAGAGATCTAACGTAGAAAGAGAACGCAGACGACACTATAAACGCAGGAAAAAAATAACGGAACTGCTTATGCAGACACGAATTTCCCGTCAAAGAAGGAATAATTTAAATAGGGAGATTGAAGAAATCGAGCGGAAATTGAAACACTCATATGAAACTGAAGAAAGGCAGTTAGAACAGAAAGCAATTCAGGAAATAAAGAAAAATCCAAAATATTTCTTCTCATATGCGAAATCAAAAGCAAAAACCACTGCCAGTATTGGACCTATTCGTACAAGTGAAGGTTCATACACGGAGGATGACAAAGAAATTAGTGAAATCCTAAAAAAGCAGTATGAGGACATGTTTAGCACTAAAATAAACAACATGAAGGTGGAAGATCCAGACATTTTCTTTATGCGGGATATTCAAACCCCGGTAAATATAACTGATATAAACACGAGCGCACTAAATTTTGAAAAAGAAATTGAAAACATGCCCATGCACTCGGCCCCAGGTCCAGACTCATGGAATGCAATATTTATAAAGAAATGCAAAGTGCCGGTAGCACAGGCACTCAGTATAGTGTGGAGGAAGAGCTTGGACACGGGGGAGATACCAGATGCACTTAAAGTAGCAGACATAGCCCCTCTACACAAGGGAGGGAGCAAAGCATTGGCAAAAAATTATAGACCAGTTGCACTAACATCGCACATCATAAAAGTATTTGAGAGAGTGATTAGGAGTCAGGTCACCAATTTCATGGAGACCAATGACCTTCATAACCCAGGCCAACATGGATTTCGAGCGGGAAGATCGTGCCTCTCACAGCTACTTGAGCACTACGACAAAGTCACTGAGGCATTAGAAGAGAAACAGAATGCTGATGTGATATACACGGACTTCGCAAAGGCCTTCGATAAATGTGACCATGGCGTGATAGCACACAAAATGAAGTCAATGGGAATAACCGGTAAAGTAGGACGCTGGATACTCAGTTTTCTGTCAAACAGGACTCAGCGAGTAACTGTCAACCATATAAAATCTAGTCCAAGTGCAGTGAAAAGCTCTGTACCTCAGGGTACAGTCCTTGCACCACTGCTTTTCCTTATTCTCATATCAGATATAGACAAAAATACAAGTCACAGCTTCGTATCATCCTTTGCAGATGACACAAAAATCAGTATGAAAATTACCTCGGCTGAGGACATTGAAAAACTTCAAGCTGATATTAATAAAGTTTTCGACTGGGCATCAGAAAATAACATGATGTTTAACAGTGATAAATTCCAGGTACTCAGGTACGGTAAAAATGAGGACCTTAAACATAATACAGGGAACAAAACACAATCAAATGTACCCATAGTAGGAAAACAGCATGTAAAGGATTTGGGAATAATAATGTCGGACGACCTAACGTTTAAGGAGCATAACCAAGCAAATATTGCGACAGCCAGAAAAATGATAGGATGGATTACGAGAACTTTCAAATCCAGGGATCCCATCACAATGGTTGTACTCTTCAAGGCACTTGTGTTGTCCCGTCTTGAGTACTGCTCAGTACTCACTTCCCCCTTCAAAGCAGGAGAGATTGCTGAAATAGAGGGAATACAGAGAACATATACGGCACGCATAGACGCAATAAAGCACCTAAATTATTGGGATCGTCTCAAAGCCCTCCAAATGTACTCACTAGAAAGAAGACGAGAGAGATATCAAATAATATACACCTGGAAGATACTGGAGGGCCAAGTACCAAATCTACACAGTAAAATAACAATGTACTGGAGTGAACGACATGGAAGAAAATGTAGAATAGAACCAATGAAGAGCAGAGGTGCCATAGGCACAATCAGAGAACACTGTATAAACATCAGAGGTCCGCGGTTGTTCAACGTCCTCCCAGCAAGCATAAGAAATATTGCCGGAACAACCGTGGACATTTTCAAGAGGAAACTAGATTTATTCCTCCAAGGAGTGCCGGACCAACCGGGCTGTGGTGGGTATGTGGGCCTGCGGGCCGCTCCAAGCAACAGCCTGGTGGACCAAACTCTCACAAGTCGAGCCTGGCCTCGGGCCGGGCTTGGGGAGTAGAAGAACTCCCAGAACCCCATCAACCAGGTATCAACCAGGAGTCTCTAAGTGCATGTGAATTTATGTTATATAATTTTCAAAACAAAAGCTATAACATAACACAGACATTTTCATTTATTCCTCCCCTCACTACCAATCCCGTGTACACCTGAGAAACATGCCCCCACACACCCCACTGGAACATATACCCATCTATGCCCAATCAAAATACTCATTCAGTATATATATATATATATATATATATATATATATATATATATATATATATATATATATATATATATATATTATATATATATATACATATTAGTATATTTTGGTAGCAGTCTTTCCTGTAGACATATATTATTAAATATGACCGAAAAAGTTTACCGCTGTTTACCAACGTACCTGTGGACGAGACAATCGGGATGATAGCCGACAGAGTGTATCGTGATCCAGCCTGTACTCCTCTTGACATACCAGAAAATATTCTGAGGAAACTACTCCAAGCTTGTACTAAAGAGGCACCCTTCTTGAGCCCGGATGGGCACATGCATAAGCAAGTAGATGGGGTCGCCATGGGTTCTCCCCTAGGTGTCCTGTTTGCAAACTTCTACATGGGTACCATCGAGCAAAAAGTCTTAGTCGACATGAACTTGAAACCGGCCATATACTGCAGGTATGTTGACGACATTTTTACACAGGTACCTGATGTCAGACATCTGCAGGAGCTGAAGGAGGCATTTGAGCAGAGTTCCGTGCTGCGTTTCACTTACGAGATGGAAAAGGATGGGAAGCTGCCCTTTCTAGATGTAACAGTCATGGAAAAGAGCGGAGGTTTCCACACTGCAGTCTACACTAAGGAAACGAACATAGGAATGTGCCTAAATGCCAACAGCGACTGCCCAGACAGGTACAAGAGGAGTGTTGTTAACGCATATGTCGACCGTGCTCTCAGCCACAGCTCAGAATGGAAGCAAGTCGACGAAGAACTCTGTAGGGTAAGGCAGGTCCTAGTCAACAACGGCTTCTCCAATGGTTTCGTCGAAGACATCATAAGAAGGAAAGTGAAACGCCATGCAACCTCTGAAGAGACAACTAACACAACACCTATACCCCCTATGAGACTATTTTACAGGAACTTCTTTTCCACAGCTCATAAAACGGAGGAAAGGGTCCTGAAAGATATTGTTAATAGAAACGTTATCCCTACAGACAAAAATCAGAGGATACAACTGACGATTTACTATAAAACCAGAAAAACGGCCAGCCTACTCATGAGAAATTCTCCAGACACAAAACAGAACGCTTTAAAAGAGACTAACGTCGTCTATGCCTTCAAATGCCCTCTTGGGGACTGTAAGCTCCAAAAAACCCAGTATATAGGCAAGACAACAACATCTCTTTCTAGGCGTTTAACGATGCATAAGCAACAGGGCTCCATTAAGGAACATATAATCTCTTCCCACAACCAAACCATCGCCAGAGAAATCCTAGTAAACAACACAGAAATCATCGATAGATACAGCGATAGCAGGCGACTTGACGTTTGCGAGGCACTACACATCAAGAAGTCAACACCAGCAATCAACAGCCAATTAATGCACAACTATATTCTACCCACCTCAAGACTCCGCTCCAATATAGAAGCATCAAGAAATATGGACCAATAGGCTTTCTACAAACACTTCTATTCAATACCTATTGTTTCGTGTTCTGTCTTGTGTTGATGAAATTAATACCCTATTAATGCCACCTCTTGTTCTGTCTTGTGTTGATGAAATGAATACCCTATTAATGCCACTTCACCCCATCCACCTCACTAAAATGTAGATATAAAATCGGAGATGCGTAAGTTCTATTCGACCCACTTGGTCCGGGAGACATCTCCCGTCACGCAGGGTGCAGTCGCGCCTCCACAGATCTCCAGTATCATCTATTGATACTGGTAATGGCTCAAAAGGGCCACCACTTACGAGCTATTCATGCCCGTGCCACCTTTTGGGTGGCTTCATCTTCATCTTAACACATTCACAAAGGAGACATCTCCCGTCACGCAGGGTGCATTCGCACCTCCACAGATCTCCAGTATCAGCTCTTGATACTGGTAATGGCTCAAAAGGGCCACCACTTACGGGCTATTCATGCCCGTGCCACCTTTTGGGTGGCTTAATCTTTATCAATCATCAATCAGTTCTATTCAGTTGTGTATTTGTAAACTAAAGTCTTTGAAAATGTAATAAGTTTTACGAAACGCGCTCGCGCCGCGTCAGACTAGAAATAAAAATGAATTTTGGAGAATTGATTTTTGATTTACCTCCAACAGTGAAAAGAAATGTACGAAAGATTGATAAAATTCGTGTTAGAATTATTAATCTTACTTTTTCGGTCATATTTAATAATAATATATATATATATATATATATATATATATATATATATATATATATATATATATATATATATATATATATATATATATATACTGTGGGTCAATAGGCCCACAGGATGCTGCTCCTATTCATACCCACCCAATCCCAGTCATAAACAAAATTTTATCAGTGTACCTCACTTCACTTCACCTCTCTCCTGCCTATATATGTCCATATCGTTTTACTCGTAACTCACCCTTCTGTAAGATGTATTATTAAATACGAAAGTACTTAAGGAAATTTTTGTTTCAATTCTTCCTCCGTGGTTTGACACTCACGTTTTCCATCACGTGTTAACTTTCGTGATTTACACAAACGCGCGCGCGCGCACACACACACACACACACACACACACACACACACACACACACACAAATGGAATGCATTAGGAAGTGATGTGGTGGAGGCTGACTCCATACACAGTTTCAAGTGTAGATATGATAGAGCCCAATAGGCTCAGGCATCTGTACACTTGTTGATTGACGGTTGAGAGGCGGGACCAAAGAGCCAGAGCTCAACCCCCGCAAACACAATTAGGTGAGTACAATCAGCGGCATATGCCAAGCTGGCCAACATAAGAACGGCATTCAGAAACTTTTGTAAGGAATCATTCAGAATTTTGTATACCACATATGTCAGGCCAATCCTGGAGTATGCAGCCCCAGCATGGAGTCCATATCTAGTCAAGGATAAGACTAAACTGGAAAAGATTCAAAGATTTGCCACCAGACTAGTACCCGAGCTGAGAGGTTTGAGCTACGAGGAGAGACTACGGGAATTAAACCTCACTTCTCTGGAAGAAAGAAGAGTTAGGGGGGGACATGATCACTACATTCAAGATTCTCAAGGGAATTGCTAGGGTAGATAAAGACAGGCTATTTAACACAAGGGGCACACGCACAAGAGGACACAGGTGGAAACTGAATGCCCAAATGAGCCACAGAGATATTAGAAAGAACTTTTTTTAGAGTCAGAGTGGTTGACAAATGGAATGCATTAGGCAGTGATGTGGTGGAGGCTGACTCTATACACAGTTTCAAGTGTAGATATGATAGAGCCCAATAAGCTCAGGAACCTGTGCACCTGTTGATTGACGGTTGAGAGGCGGGACTAAAGAGCCATAGCTCAACCCCCGCAAGCACAATTAGGTGAGTACATATATATATATATATATATATATATATATATATATATATATATATATATATATATATATATATATATATATATATATATATTGTGACGGTAACGCGTTGGTGTTCGGCTGTTTAAGGCTAGGGGTATGGCCTCGTCACATAGTTATAAAAAAAAATAGAAAAAACTGGAACTTCGTCTGTGGTAAGGTAAGGAGAAGACACACAAAACACAAGTAAACTTTAACAATGAAATTTTAATTACGTTAAATAAATCAAAACATGAATAAAATGCACAAACAAGTTCTTATAATAAAATCAATCAAAATAATAAGAATAATTAGATGACACAATGAAAAGTTACGTTAAGGCAAAATAACAAGAAGTGCAATACAAAGTAAAATGGGAGGTGCTGGAATATTGGCTTAAAGCCACCACTTCTCTCAGTACACGCTAACGTCTAGCTGGGAGGAGTGGTGACAACGAGAGCACTGAACATTCTGAAGTCCGAGGTTGGGGCGACCCCAGACATCAAGTAGTATGGGGGGGCGAGTACAGGTGCAGCCAGACCGGCGACCAATCAGCGGAGCCGGTAGCGATCAACATGTAGTTTGGTGGTTTGGGTCCGAACAGGTGGCTGGCTGCATACGTTTTGCTCACCCTGGCAAGCCTTGCTGGTGTTGTCATTGTTGGACATGTCGTCCATAGTCGTTTTATATAACCACAACGACGTAATTGTGGAGGGAAGAGCAGGCTCAATCTCTTGAAGGAGATTATCGTCACAATATATATATATATATATATATATATATATATATATATATATATATATATATATATATATATATATATATATATATGCGAACAAGCCTGAATGGTATATATATAATATATATATATATATATGAATATATATATATATATGAATATATATATATATGAGCAGCTCGCGAAATTGCCATAATATCCACATTTCTGTTTTGGGTTCTGTGGTACGTTAGAACGATTTTTCCTTGACGTTTGGAAACCTTAGGAGGACAGGCTGACACCCAAGCATACGCCCTAACCACCTCTTCGACGACGTGCTAAAAAAATGCAATCTGGGATTCAACTGGGAATCTTCTAGGGGTCCTGAGGCTTCCACTGAAGGCCAATCAGGGCCTCACGTATTCCCCTTCCCCCCCCCCCCCCCCATTCACTCTGGCTGTGGTCCAGCAGTTTTACCTCCAATGTTTCTCTTTAAATGCACAAAGAAATTACATTAACGTGATGCATGACGTTAATGTGGGTGCATGCGGGCATTGCGCCAACACATGCCTCACAGGCAACATACTAGCGGCCATGGGGCTCTTTTTTTTTGGTGCATCCCTCTGCCCTCGGAAAAAAAACAAAAAATAAGGAATCAGACCAATAGCTGTGGGTAATTCACTCCGGCGCCTCGACACTAAGGCAGCTGCTAGAGCAGTTAGCCAGGCAGCAGCCAGCAAGCTGACGCCGAAACAGCTCTGGTTCGGCATTCTATAAAGGTGCGAGGCGGCAGCTTACACAGCTCGTGCATTCATTGCTAACATTGCAGACGAAAAGGCCCTGATCAAGCTGGATTTCAAAAACGTTTTCAGCTTAGTAAGAAAGGATGCACCACTCCATGCTGCTCATCAGGATTTTCCTTCCCTCTACTCATTTGTTCACTCTTGTTACACTAATGACCTAAAGCTACTATTTGGTGAATATCAAATTGACTCAGAGGGAGTCAAACACGGTGACCCATCTTGCTGCTTCTCTTTTCTACTTAGACATTAAAGAAGTCACCGAAAACGTGCTCAGTGAGCTTAACATCTAGTTCTTGGACGATGGTACTATTGTCGGTTCCCCAGACTCACTCTTGGACTCCCTCCTCTTACAAGTGTGGGGTAACCTCTTCCAACAAGCGGTTATCTAATATCTGAAAACGGCACACTTCTAGGAACTCCTCTTGGATCGAAGGCATTTGATAAGGTCCTTGGTAAGAAGATCGTTAACCTGAAGAGGATGGCTGAGAGGATTGAAGACATCCTATTCGCACAGCAACACAAATTGCTGTTCCAGCGTTCCTGTCCTCTTCAGTAGCGTCTGACAACCTGGTGAAATCCTACCTGAGTACCTAGGTCATCAGGCAAGAGTACATGATCCCAGCTTTACGGTCTGATCCACCAAATGGGTCTCTCACAGGACCAGCACCCCAACCACCTTCTGAAACTCACAAGCAGTCTAGCTGGGATCGCCCCATTGTAGACCAAGAAGCTGTAATGTGCCTAGATGCCACAGCAACACCGTGCGACACTGCTTGCCTTAGAGTTGCAGCAGCTCCACATGTAGGTGACTTCCTGTTAGCAACCCCAATGTCAGCAGCCGGCATACAGCTTGCATCATAGGCCCTCCGAATTGCAGTGGCCCTCCTCGTAACTGCCCCAATCTACACTGAATGCAGGTGTATGTTCAGTGTGGATAAGTAGACCAGACCATGCTGGCCTGATCTGCCTATCAAAGCACAGGAGGGGAAGGGGGTGGCACTCAAGAGACTCAAGTGAAGTCAATGACAACTCTGATGACCATGTTGGTTGCCCAGATGAAATTTACAGTGACTCTCTGGAAGAATGGCGAGATGTTGGCGTGGTACTACATGTGCGATTCATCCATGGCTAATACCTGTGCTGACTTCAGTGTTGCACATCTGGGAGGTGCTGCCACCCACAGGCAAGCAGCCAAATCTCATAAATAAAGAGATCTGGATCACCCTTAAAATTTTATCCCCATTGCCTCAGAGACACTTGGTGCCTGGGGTAAAAGTGCCATTAGTGTTTTGATGGAGTTGGGTTCTATGCTATTTTAGTGAAATACTTAGTCACATAAGGCGGGCCTCTGGCGCCCAAAAACCAGTTGCTTCGGGCAGATGGGACTCGTCAGCCTGGGAAGGCAGCTCATCTAGGGGAAGGAAAACCCCGAATTCAAACCTCTACTGTCTTGCGGCTAAACCAACCCGTTCTCGAACTTGCTTATAGTCAAAATTGGCTTATTTAATAAGTGCATATGTCACATACTAATTGATTGTGAATATTTTAGTTTACCTTGAAAAGCTTCATAGAAAACACCGACCTCACTTAACCTTCTTAGTATGTTAAGATAAGCATCTTATTGCTTCTTATTTACAATTATTACTTAACCTATCAACGGTATAGGTTAAGTAATAATTGTAATTAAGAAGCAATAAGATGCTTATCTTAACATACTAAGAAGGTTAGGTGAGGTCGGTGTTTTCTATGAAGCTTTTCAAGGTAAACTAAAATATTCACAATCAATTAGTATGTCACATTTGCACTTATTAAATAAGCCAATATTGACTATAAGCAAGTGCGAGAACGGGTTGGCTAAACCCACTCGTGGGGAAAGGCTTTGGGAGTCAACCCAGAGGAACAATCCAGAGTCGGAGTCCCTAAGGCAGTTTTCAGCTGTTTACAGCTACATTCTGCCAACTCCCGCGACGACACTGGTGCCAAGCGTATCGGCGCCTGCCCTTCCCTTGGATCACACTGGTGGCGTGGAGAGGGTGGATCTGCTGCATGGGCAACAGCTGGTCCTCCATAATTACTGCCCAGGCCTGTGCCCTGGAGAGGACACTCCAGCATCGCCTTGGCGACGGCTCAATGGCCTTCACAGCCACAGCAGTCGTTGCATCCAACTAGACTAGAACAACTAGACATTTAGGGCACAACTCCATAACCCCACGGGATTGACGGATGCCTACTACTCACATAACAGAGTAATGCAGTAATTGCTATATAGTCTCCCTGGCTTAGCATCTTCTCTTGATACTCTACCCACTAGGAGAGTGAGAGCGAGACCGCAACGCGAAAATGCCAATGATAACGTCACAGTTCAAAATGCCATGCCCATTACACCTGACTAATCTTTGTATGTATAGGTTATTGACCCATGCCTCTTACCTTTACACCTGACTCCTCACCTAATTTCATGTACCTGACTTCCCAGATGAATAAATCCGATACATTCTTGCCTGTCTCTTACGGGTTCACTATAGCCCGTGCTACATGGACATTTCGTTCTGAATAGCTAGATCTAAAACAACAACAACGCCTGTCTCCTCACTTATGAATGAACCATGTAGGTTCGAAATATTGTGTAAATATTACACACATAAGTGTAATACATTCTAATTTTGATTATTTTAATCAACCTCGAACAAAGATGACATTTGGAGAAATCCTCTTCCACTTAAACCAAGATGCAAGAACACTAGTCACAGGGAAAGAAGCCCTAAACAAAAAATAATTAACACGGAATATACAACCATTTTCAATGAAATTGTATGTATATATGTATGACAGTGTCAGACCACGAAGGAAGAAATGAAACAGGAAATTCCTTAAGTACTTTCGTATTTAATAATACATCTTCAGAAGGGTGAAGATGTATTACTCACATTTTTCATCTCACACACACACACACACACACACACACACACACACAAATGAGCCACAGAGATATTAGAAAGAACTTTTTTAGTGTCAGAGTGGTTGACAAATGGAATGCATTAGGAAGTAATGTGGTGGAGGCTGACTCCATACACAGTTTCAAGTGTAGATATGATAGAACCCAGTAGGCTCAGGAACCTGTACACCTGTTGATTGACGGTTGAGAGGCGGGACCAAAGAGCCAGAGTTCAACCCCCGCAAGCACAATTAGGTGAGTACACACACACACACACACACACACACACACACACACACACACACTATAAATATAAAATACACACACACATGTATAAAGATAACCTTTCTCTTTTTCCAATTCCCCGCTTATCCTCTCCTCTCCCGGGTTTTATCTCCTGTCATCCTGCCACTTCTCCTGCCTCCCACTTCCCTTATTCTTCTCTCCTGCCCGCCCTTCCTCTTACCTTCCTGAGTTACACAAATGCTCCTCTCTCTCTTTTGTCTTGGGGGGGGGGGGAGGGGGGAGACAAGTTTACCTTCCTAATTTATTCCTTTGGGGGGTCGGGAGTTCCTGGAGACACTCGCCTCCAGAGGTGCTTCCGTGGCAACTGAAGAACGCCGCCGAAAGAATGACCTTGTTTCCCCCGGTGCGCAAGGCTCAGTCTCTAGTTCTTTACTGGTAGGACTCTCGTCCCTTTTGCCAGCAGTGGCATACTTCTTTTTCCTCGGGAGGAAGTTTGTGTTTACTTCTCATATATGTGCTGGTGGCGTGTGCGAGGCTGTTTTGTCATGTTGGGGGTGAGGGGGGGCCTGGGGTGAGGGGGGGCCTGGGGTGAGGGGTGAGGGGTGGCCTGGGGTGAGGGGGGCCTGGGGTGAGGGGTGGCCAGGGGGGGGCCAGGGGTGGCCTGGGGTGAGGGGGGCCTGGGGTGAGGGGGGGCCTGGGGTGAGGGGTGGCCTGGGGTGAGGGGGGCCTGGGGTGGCCTGGGGTGAGGGGGGGCCTGGGGTGAGGGGTAGCCTGGGGTGAGGAGGGGCCTGGGGTGAGGGGTGGCCTGGGGTGAGGGGTGGCCTGGGGTGAGGGGTGGCCTGGGGTGAGGGGGGGGACTGGGGTGAGGGGTGGCCTGGGGTGAGGGGGGCCTGGGGTGGCCTGGGGTGAGGGGGGGCCTGGGGTGGCCTGGGGTGAGGGGGGCCTGGGGTGGCCTGGGGTGAGGGGGGGCCTGGGGTGAGGGGGGCCTGGGGTGGCCTGGGGTGAGGGGGGGGGCTGGGGTGAGGGGTAGCCTGGGGTGAGGAGGGGCCTGGGGTGAGGGGTGGCCTGGGGTGAGGGGGGGCCTGGGGTGGCCTGGGGTGAGGGGTGGCCTGGGGTGAGGGAAAACCTGGGGTGAGGGGTGGCCTGGGGTGAGGGGGGCCTGGGGTGGCCTGGGGTGAGGGGGGGCCTGGGGTGGCCTGGGGTGAGGGGTGGCCTGGGGTGAGGGGTAGCCTGGGGTGAGGAGGGGCCTGGGGTGAGGGGTGGCCTGGGGTGAGGGGGGGCCTGGGGTGGCCTGGGGTGAGGGGTGGCCAGGGGGGGCCAGGGGTGAGGGGTGGCCAGGGGGGGGCCAGGGGTGGCCTGGGGTGAGGGGTGGCCTGGGGTGAGGGGAGGCCAGGGGTGAGGGGTGGCCTGGGGTGAGTGAGGGGTGGGTCCTGGGGTGAGGGGTGGCCTGGGGTGAGGGGTGGCCTGGGGAGAGTGAGGGGTGGGTCCTGGGGTGAGGGGGGTGGCCTGGGGTGAGGGGTGGCCTGGGGTGAGTGAGGGGTGGGTCCTGGGGAGAGGGGTGACCTGGGGTGAGGGGTGGCCTGGGGTGAGGGGTGGCCAGGGGTGAGGGGTGGCCTGGGGTGAGGGGTGGCCTGGGGTGAGGGGTGGCCTGGGGTGAGGGGTGGCCAGGGGTGAGGGGTGACCAGGGGGGGCCAGGGGTGGCCAGGGGTGAGGGGTGGCCAGGGTGGGCCAGGGGTGAGGTGTGGCCTGGGGTGAGGGGTGGCGAGGGGTGGCCTGGGGTGAGGGGTGGCCTGGGGTGAGGGGGGGCCTGGGGTGAGGGGTGGCCTGGGGTGAGGGGTGGCCAGGGGTGAGGGGTGGCCTGGGGTGAGGGGTGAGGGGTGGCCTGGGGTGAGGGGTGGCCTGGGGTGAGGGGTGGCCAGGGGTGAGGGGTGGCCAGGGGTGAGGGGTGGCCTGGGGTGAGGGGTGGCCAGGGGTGAGGGGTGAGGGGGGGCCTGGGGTGATGGGGGCCTGGGGTGAGGGGTGGCCTGACAGGAGCCCATAGTGTATGAGCGCCCATAATAAGAACACACTTGTCCCGGGTAGTGTAGTGGGCTGCAGTCTTGTTGATTGTTGCCGCCAGAGGTGGCTAGTTTATTGTGCACCCCATACCCATCCTGTGAGCGGTAGCGCAAAAAGCATTACAGAGGGCACAAAAGGTCTTTATCAGACCTCATCTTAGATTATTACATAAAAATTTCATCTATCCTTCACACATTATAGTTACAATGTCAGCTAGTTACAGAGAAAGTGCTATTTCAAGAGCTATATATTTACAGTAAGTCATTATACATTTAATGGTAGGTCTTATTGCTAATATATAATAGTTTGACCAATGGAGATAGTCATAGGGTAGCTTCTGTTTATTATTAGTCCTCACAATACACTACTTGTTTCTGAATCTCATATGTCGTTCATCTACTGGAAGCGAAAAATGGGTACAGTGCAAGGATTTCAGGTAATTTATCGATGGTAATAAGATAGGTTGCCATATCATACAGAGTGAGCTTAGATTTATCTCTAAATTGTTCAATTTTACAACAATCCAAGATATAGTGTTCGAGTGTGTGTCCCTGTCTTTGTCCACACACTTTACACTTTACTTCATCTTGATCCCTATACAAGCCGAACTGCCAGAGATACTTGTAGCCAAGTGTTATACGAGCTGTGACAACATCTGTTAGTCTACTGACTTTGTTACTTGCCCCATACACATGCTTTATTTTGTCTCTTACACTCTACCCTGACCGAACATTTCCCCTCGCTACACGTCCCACTCTCACTCTCCTCGCTCTCACTCTCCTCGCTCTCACTCTTCTTGCTCTCACTCTCCTCGCTCTCACTCTCCTCGCTCTCACTCTCCTCGCTCTCACTCTCCTCGCTCTCACTCTCCTCGCTCTCACTCTCCTCGCTCTCACTCTCCTCGCTCTCACTCTCCTCGCTCTCACTCGCCTCGCTCTCCCTCGCCTCGCTCTCACTCGCCTCGCTCTCACTCGCCTCGGTCTCACTCGCCTCGGTCTCACTCTCCTCGCTCTTACTCTCCTCGCTCTCCTTTACACTAGCGACGCTTCACAAGTCAGCTGTTTGTCCTCACAACCTGTGCTCCAACACACACACACACACACACACACACACACACACACACACACACACACACACACACACACACACACACACACACACACACACACACTCACACACTCACACACGCGCGCACGCAACGTTCTCGTTCTCACACGCTAGAACGAGAAGGCTGGGCGGACTGCATGTTTTTGGACTGTCGAAAAGCCTTTGACACAGTACCCCATAAGAGGCTGGTACATAAGCTGGAGAGACAGGCAGCGGTAACTGGCAAAGTGCTCCAGTGGATAAGGGAGTACCTAAGCAATAGGAAGCAGAGAGTTATAGTGAGGGGTGAGACCTCAGATTGGCGGGAAGTCACCAGTGGAGTCCTATCCTGTTTCTGATATACTTAAACGATCTTCCGGAGGGTATAGACTCATTCCTCTCAATGTATGCTGACGATGCCAAAATTATGAGAAGGATTAAGACAGAGGAGGACTGCTTGAGACTACATAAGAACGGCATTTAGACACTTGTGCAAGGAGTCATTCAGAACTTTGTATTCCACCTATGTCAGACCAATCCTGGAGTATGCAGCCCCAGCATGGAGTCCCATATCTAGTCAAGCATAAGACTAAACTGGAAAAAAGTTCAAAGGTTTGCCACCAGACTAGTACCTGGGCTGAGAGGTATGAGCTACGAGGAGAGACTACGGGAATTAAACCTCACGTCGCTAGAAGACAGAAGAATTAGGGGGGATATGATCACCACGTACAAGATTCTCAGAGGAATTGACAGGGGTAGATAAAGACAGGCTATTTAACACAAATGGCACACGCACTAGGGGACACAGGTGGAAACTGAGTGCCCAAATGAGCCACAGAGATATTAGAAAGATTTTTTTTAGTGTCAGAGTGCTTAGTAAATGAAATACATTAGGCAGTGATGCGGTGGAGGCTGACTCCATACACAGTTTCAAGTGTAGATATGATAGAGCCCAATAGACTCAGGAACCTGTACACCTGTTGATTGACAGTTGAGAGGCGGGACCAAAGAGCCAAAGCTCAACCCCGCAAGCACAAATAGGTGAGTACACACACACACACACACACTCTCTTTCTCTCTCACACAGTATTACCCCTGCCACTACTACCACCACCACCGCTACTACCACCACCACCACCACTACCACCACCACTGCCAACCACACTACCACTGTCACTCCCGCTTTCACCATCACTAAAGGGGGAAAGGAACCATCAGAAGAGAACGCCAAGCCGTTACGACTATACAGAAAGCTAGGGACTACTGCATTATCCTGCTTGAGTGTATAATTGAGCTGTAGGAGCTGGTTACACACATTGAGGAAGATGAGAGATGCCAGGCTTGGGGACCTTAGCAAGGTGAGGGACTTAAGGTAAAGTTCAGTAAAGGAGAGAACTGGAGGGAAAGACATATGAAATTATGGAATTCTTTGATCAAAAATGTGCAGATGCAACAGCGTCTTCATCCCACTCAAGGAGGACAAGAAAAAGCCAAGTAATGCCCCGGTTCAATAGGCCGTGGAAAAAAACAAAGGAGAGACCAGAAAAGCATTGATAAAGTACAGGGACCTGGGAGCAGTGTACAAGAGTGGTACTAAAGGCGGCCAGAAATTAATACAAAGGAGTAAGAAGGGACTCTGAGACTAAAGGAAAAAGACATTTGCGGCAAAAGCAATGAGCCATTCAATGCTGTTCTATAACCATTTAAGGAGAAAAATAATAATGGGCATTCTCATGAAGAATAAGTGTGTGTGTATGTGTGTGTGTGTGTGTGTGTGTGTGCATGTGCATGTGTGTATGTGTGTGTGTGTGTGTGTAAGGAACTCAACTAAATATTTAAGGTCATTACAAGATAACCACCATCCAGAATAGAGAGATGAAAGGCCAGAAGAAACACTGGATGACATAGTAATCACCGTGGAAAAGCCTGAAAAACTTGGAAAAACCAGTTGTAACAAAATTATTAGAACCAGACTTAATATTCTCATGATTATTCAAAAAGACACATTTCCACCTGCTAAAACACTTGAGACAGAAAATCTTCAAGAATTCTAGAAAAGGCTAATGCAGTCCCAATATTACAAACAGAAAGAAAAAAAAAGAGGACAGACAGAAGGCACCAACTAATCAAGTTGTGAATAATTAAACACCAAGCGAGGATGAGCTTCGTAACAAAATAACAGCTTGGATTTCGACCGGGAAAGTCGTGTCTGACACGGCACGTCTTGAGTGCTCTAACTAGGTTACTAAAATACGACAGGATAAAGAAGGCTGAGTACTCTGCATTTTCCTAGATTGTAAGCAAATTATTTGATTGTAAAAAATAAAGTCGATTTTAGCCGTTTGCTCGTATGGCCGAATTTGGACGTAATTTGAAAATGAAAATAAATTTGGGATTTTTTTTTCAACAACAGTAAGTTAAGGGTCCTCTGATAGGTTAGGTGGGCAGGAAATTCTCATAAAGTTTCAAAACGTTATGAAAAACGTGAATTGAATGTCATCTATTCAAACCTTACTGAGTCGGCCGGACGACTCAAACAGAAAACGGAACAGTACGTCACTTTTGTGAGTCGATTTCATTTCAAATTACGTCCAAATTTAGCCATAGCGCGCATACCAGCGAAAAGTGACGTTATTTTTCAGAGGACGGGTTGCGTGTACAGGCTGGAGCAGCAAGTGGGTTTAACTGGGAAACCACTGAATTGGGTAAGGGAATAAATACCCTAATGACGAAACGGCTACAGTCAGAAGAGGTTTTGTGTTGGAAGAAGGTAACTAAAGGAGTCCCCCAAGGGTGGGTCCTGGCATGTTACACACCTGCTGAATGATAGTGACAACAACACTCACGATGCAGGCGATGAGTCACAATAACGTGGCTAAAGTAAGTTGACCAGACCACACACTAGAAGGTGAAGGGACGACGACGTTTCAGTCCGTCCTGGACCATTCTCAAGTTCCTCTTCACAATCGACTTGAGAATGGTCCAGGACGGACCGAAACGTCGTCGTCCCTTCACCTTCTAGTGTGTTGGCCTGAGCCCCCCCCCCCCCCTAACCCTTCAGCGGTGTACTGAATAATTCCATTAATGTCTGCGTCCAGGGGTAGGTTAAGGTGAATTACACTAGTGGATAATAATCAAGAGGGCAGTCTTAAGAGTATGCGTGCAGAATGTTGCGAGAAAAGTTTGTGTGAAGTAACCGTTAATCTCATTATGCCAGCTCACTTGGGTTCCAGTCTTCAGGAACGAATAATTAACAAGGCAACACTAATTTAGTTATCATTAAAGAACTTCCCCTTAAGACGGTGCCTGAATTTGAAATTTAACCCACGTGTTGCCACGTCAGTTTAACATTAAGCAGCAAGTAATACGATACTAACAATAAACATATATGTGAGGAGACAAGCTTAAGGACCTGAGCCGGCAACAACAACGCGATAAAAAAAATGACAAATTAGCAGGTTAAGAGCCGAGACGACCAACACAACCTCCCCCTACCAGTCAACATGAGCCACTGACATGAAACTTTGGGAGGCAGTCAGCGCCCGGCTCCTCCGTGCGATGGTGCCAACTTTAGTGCACTCTCAGTACTCTACCAGGTAACAAAAGCTATCAAACTGTCATTACTAACTACATAGCATCTATAGATATATGGTATATTGCTACCCTTGAAATCTGGCTGCAGGCTATAATATACAGATCTCATTAACAGTTTCAGTTTGAAAATTTGGCAGAATGCAACAGCTGATTCGTTCAATGGTTAATGTCTACCATACAAGAATTCTCTCCTTTGAATTAATAACTAATTCTTAATGAGATAGGGTAGTTGTGCGTACAGGTTTTATATAATGTATTGCCCTAATTTATGCAAGTCAAAAGACACTGCAAGCCCCTTTTAAACAATAAGACGATTTCCTAATACATTAGAACGAATGCCTGTAACATAATTTGCATGTTATTGAAATTAAGTGCTGAGCTTTCAACATGCAAAATAACATAAATGAGATCAACAAAACATTCATTGTCTTCCTTGAAATTCACTACAATTACCACCTACTGTCAGTGTGCACAAAGCACATTATTTACATGGAGGTACTCAATGAACCAAGCATGTGTTCTTGAATTTAGCACATGTATTCCTATCTTCAGGTTATCTTGAGATGATTTCGGGGGTTTAGTGTCCCCGCGGCCCGGTCCTCAACCAGGCCTCCACCCCCAGGATGCAGCCCGTGACAGCTGACTAACACCCAGGTACCTATTTTACTGCTAGGTAACAGGGGGGGATAGGGTGAAAGAAATTCTGCCCATTGTTTCTCGTTGACGTCCGGGATCGAACCCGGGACCACAGGATCACAAGCCCAGTGTGCTGTCCGCTCGGCCGACCGTCCTACTGTATATTTTAAAACATTAAACACCAGGTAACAAGGAATGCGATGGTATTCACACCAAATATTTATGTCGAGGTTTGAAGCCTCGTTAAACATGGCGCCTCAGGTCTTCCTAATTGATGTGAATGATCACCCCGACGGAGTGAGCTCACACACGTCAGTGTTTGCAGACGACACAAAGCTAATTCGCAATGTAAAAATCTAGGACTGCAGGTGGTTACAGGATGACCTTCAAAAACTCCAGGATTGGGCGAACAAATGGTTGCTGGAACTAAACCCAAAGAAGTGTTAGGTAATGAAGATGAGGAAGGGAGAAACTAGAAGCTATCAACACTATAAGGGAAAAGGAAGTACAGGTAGCGGAACGAGTAATCAATTTGGTAGTTGATGTAACTCCAACACTCACACCGGAGGCACACACGAACAGTAACATGGGCGGCATACGGGACGCTGGCAAACATTATACAAATATTTGATCTTTGTTTAGAAACCTAAATCAGGACTTTTTTTTAAGGCAATCTTCACGGCTTTTGTTAGACCAATACTGGAATATGCAGCACCGGCCTGGAATCCGTGTCTTGTAAGGCCTAAAAGCAAGACTGAGAAAGTACAGATATTTGCAACACGATTAGTGCCAGAGCTAAGAGGATTGAGCAATGAGTATATGTTAAGGGGACTGCATTTCACAATCCTTCGGAGAAAGAAGCAACAGAGGGGATATGATCACAACGTTTAAGATACTAAGAGAATAGTTAATCTGGAAAAGGACAGCCTTTTTAAACTAAAAGAAAGCAAGACAAGAGGATATAAGTGAAAGCTGGTAACGCAAATGAGTCGAGGAAATTTAAAGACATACAGGTATGCTGTGCGGGGGAATTAATAGGTAGAACGCGGCGAAAGAAGTTGTGGAAGCCACCTCCATCCACAACTTTAAGGCCAGAGTCGAGAAACAAATCGAACGTTAGAATAGTTAATTATAACGCAACAGGTACAACAAGGCCTGTAGTCAGGGCACGAAGTGTTAGACCTCATTCCCCCATACACACTGTTAGGGAAGTACTGATAGGTAAGCACCCCTACACCCCCAACCCCCCCTCCCCCCTTGCCCCCTCCCTCTACCCCCTATCCCCCTCCCCATGAGGACGCGTTGCATCTTTCAGGATATCTGAATCTCTCTCTTTCTGAAGTCCCAATTATTTTATCCCATTTTCTAGATTTATCTGATATATTTCAGTTAGGAAGAGAGCGAGAGGAGGAAAAGGCTTCCTCACAAGTAATCTATTGTCACATTACTTCTCATCTGGTTTAATATAATTCTATTGTTACATTATTCATTGCTGGTTCGTTAATATAAGAGTTTACTTATAAGATACTTAATGGTCCAAATGTTCAGCTCCAGATGAACACCAGCGTGACTGTTACCGTGAACACCACCGTGACTGTTACAGTGAACACCAGCGTGACTGTTACCGTGAACACCAGCGTGACAGGTCACCGTGAACACCAGCGTGACAGGTCACCGTGAACACCAGCGTGACAGGTCACCGTGAACACCAGCGTAACAGGTTACCGTGAACACCAGCGTGACAGGTTACCGTGAACACCAGCGTGACAGGTTACCGTGAACACCAGCGTGACAGGTTACCGTGAACACCAGCGTGACAGGTTACCGTGAACACCAGCGTGACAGGTTACCGTGAACACCAGCGTGACCGGTCACCGTGAACGGTGAAACATCCCGGGTGTGTTTGGGGGAGACATGTTAGGTTTATTTCTGGTGTATATTCCTGAGGAAATTATATGTTGTTTGTATCTGACGCCGCCTGTCGATACCTGCCGCCGCCCCCCCCCCTCTCTCTCAGCCCCCACCACCACCACCATCACCACCACCAGGCTCCACCACACCCACCACCACCAGCCACCACCCCCACTACCACCACCACCACCACCACCACCAGCCACCACCCCCACCAGCCACCACCCCCACCAACCACCACCCCCACCAGCCACCACCCCCACCAACCACCACCACCAACCACCACCAGCCACCACCCCCACCAACCACCACCACCAACCACCACCAACCACCACCACCTACAGAGGGAGGGATGGCAAGGGTGTGAGTGTGTGAGAGAGATAAAGGGATTTCAAATATTAATACGAAGGGGAGAGATAATACCCAATAAATAACACCAATAAAGCATTAAAAATTCGGTAATTAGATCAATAAAACACCCCAAGAAGACAAGCACAGACAGACGGCAAGGAATGGTTGGATTCTGTGTAGGAATGGTTGGATTCTGTGTAGGAATGGTTGGATTCTGTGTAGGAATGGTTGGATTCTGTGTAGGAATGGTTGGATTCTGTGTAGGAATGGGTGGATTCTGTGTAGGAATGGGTGGATTCTGTGAAGGAATGGGTGGATTCTGTGAAGGAATGGGTGGATTCTGTGAAGGAATGGTTGGATTCTGTGAAGGAATGGTTGGATTCTGTGAAGGAATGGGGTAGATTCTGTGTAGGAATGGTTGGATTCTGTGTAGGAATGGTTGGATTCTGTGAAGGAATGGTTGGATTCTGTGTTGGAATGGTTGGATTCTGTGAAGGAATGGTTGGATTCTGTGTAGGAATGGTTGGATTCTGTGAAGGAATGGGTGAATTCTGTGTAGGAATGGTTGGATTCTGTGAAGGAATGGTTGGATTCTGTGAAGGAATGGGTGAATTCTGTGTAGGAATGGTTGGATTCTGTGAAGGAATGGTTGGATTCTGTGTAGGAATGGTTGGATTCTGTGAAGGAATGGTTGGATTCTGTGAAGGAATGGTTGGATTCTGTGTAGGAATGGTTGGATTCTGTGAAGGAATGGTTGGATTCTGTGAAGGAATGGTTGGATTCTGTGAAGGAATGGGGTAGATTCTGCGTAGGAATGGTTGGATTCTGTGTAGGAATGGTTGGATTCTGTGAAGGAATGGTTGGATTCTGTGTAGGAATGGTTGGATTCTGTGAAGGAATGGTTGGATTCTGTGTAGGAATGGTTGGATTCTGTGAAGGAATGGGTGGATTCTGTGTAGGAATGGTTGGATTCTGTGAAGGAATGGTTGGATTCTGTGTAGGAATGGTTGGATTCTGTGAAGGAATGGTTGGATTCTGTGTAGGAATGGTTGGATTCTGTGAAGGAATGGTTGGATTCTGTGAAGGAATGGTTGGATTCTGTGAAGGAATGGTTGGATTCTGTGAAGGAATGGTTGGATTCTGTGAAGGAATGGTTGGATTCTGTGAAGGAATGGTTGGATTCTGTGAAGGAATGGGGTAGATTCTGTGTAGGAATGGTTGGATTCTGTGTAGGAATGGTTGGATTCTGTGAAGGAATGGTTGGATTCTGTGTAGGAATGGTTGGATTCTGTGAAGGAATGGTTGGATTCTGTGTAGGAATGGTTGGATTCTGTGAAGGAATGGTTGGATTCTGTGTAGGAATGGTTGGATTCTGTAAAGGAATGGGTGAATTCTGTGTAGGAATGGTTGGATTCTGTGAAGGAATGGTTGGATTCTGTGAAGGAATGGTTGGATTCTGTGAAGAAATGGGTGGATTCTGTGAAGGAATGGGGTAGATTCTCGAGATAGGAGTCAAATTTTCATCCCAGCTTCTCCCCTATTTTATCTTCCTATCCCTTTGTCTCCTTTCTCCGTTCATTGCAAGTCTTTCAAGTGGTTGGGCACCATTCCTCTCCCCCCCCCCCGTCCCATCCCAGATCCTTATCCTGATCCCTTCTAAGGGAAGATAGTCGTAATGGCTTGGCACTTTCTCCTGATAGTTCCCTTCCCAACCCCTCTTCCTTCCTTTCCTGCCTGTGTGCCTCCTCTCCTCTCCTCTTATCTTCTTCCTGCTCCTCATTTCCTTCATCGTGTTCTCTTCCTCCTTACATTCGTCTTCTTCCTATACTCCTTCGCCTCCCAGATTTATTCCTTTCTTTCCGCCTCCTTCTACCGACTTTCTGCCTTCTGTTTACATCCTCTAATTCCATTTTTGATCTTATCTTTCTTCTTCCTTCTCTTCTGTTCCCCCTTCTTTTTCTCCCTCTACTCTTCTCTCTCTCTCCTCTTCTCTCTCTCTCCTCTCTCCTGTTCTCTCTCTCTCCTCTTCTCTCTCTCTCTCCTCCTCTCTCTCCTGTTCTCTCTCTCTCCTCTCTCCTCTTCTCTCTCTCTCTCCTCCTCTCTCTCCTGTTCTCTCTCTCTCCTCTCTCCTCTTCTCTCTCTCTCCTTCTCTCTCTCCTGTTCTCTCTCTCTCCTGTTCTCTCTCTCTCCTGTTCTCTCTCTCCTGTTATCTCTCTCTCCTCTCTCTCTCTCTCTCTCCTCTCTCCTCTTCTCTCTCTCCTCTCTCCTCTTCTCTCTCTCTCTCCTCCTCTCTCTCCTGTTCTCTCTCTCTCTCTCCTCCTCTCTCTCCTGTTCTCTCTCTCTCTCTCTCTCTCCTCTCTCTCTCTCTCTCTCTCTCTCTCTCTCTCTCTCTCTCTCTCTCTCTCTCTCTCTCTCTCTCTCTCTCTCTCTCCTCTCTCCTCTTCTCTCTCTCCTCTCTCCTCTTCTCTCTCTCTCTCCTCCTCTCTCTCCTGTTCTCTCTCTCTCTCTCCTCCTCTCTCTCCTGTTCTCTCTCTCTCTCTCTCTCTCTCTCTCTCTCTCTCTCTCTCTCTCTCTCTCTCTCTCTCTCTCTCTCTCTCTCTCTCTCTCTCTCTCTCTCTGTCTCTCTCTCTCTCTCTGTCTCTCTCTCTCTCTGTCTCTCTCTCTCTCTCTCTCTCTCTCTCTCTCTCTCTCTCTCTCTCTCTCTCTCTCTCTCTCTCTCTCTCTCTCTCTCTCTCTCTCTCTCTCACTTCAGCCTCGTATCATGATCATTATCAGAGTCATTACCGTCACCATCACCAGCCATCAATATCTATTTATACCACAATCACCATCAATGTTATGGCCAACGGGAGCACCTTACACGAAACCATGTCATTGTAGACACCATTATCACTATCACTCTCACTATAATCATTATTTCCACCATTATTATCACCACTATCACATCAGCAACATCACAACCATCACTGTCACCATCATCACTATTTGAATGGACCTTCACACCAGCATGACCAACACGACAGGCACCTTGATGGTGGTAGTGATGGTGGTGGTGGTGGTGATGGTAGTGGTGATGGTGATTTTAGTGATGGTAATGGTGGTAGTGGTGGTGGTAGTGGTAGTGAAGGGCAGTTATCAGGAGTTTTTACCATTACACGTGTGTGGGAAATACCTCAGGAAGACGGCGGGAGGCCTTGAGAATCTTCTCAGTCCTGGGCCTCTACACCCACTGTGTTCCCTCACTTTAAGGAGCTCTCTTCAGGCCTTTTAGTTAAGGCCCCCCCCCCCCCACACACACACACACACACACACACACACACACACACACACACACACACACACACACACACACACACATACACACATACACACACACACACACACACGGAGGGCCCAGTAGACTCAGGAACCTCTACATTAGTTGATTGACAGTTGAGAGGCGGGACCAAAAAACTAGAGCTCAACCCCCGAAAGCACAAATAGGGAAGTACAAATAGGTAAGTAAGTACACACAATTATATGGATGATGAATTACTACTGAAATTATTCATGACTTGTGAGACCAAAATTTAAATATGCAGCAGGTGCAATGGTGCCCAGATCTCAAGAAACACATAAGGAAACTGGAAAAAGTGCAACTGCATGCTACAAAATGGCTTCCGGAACTAAAAAAAAAACAAGAGTTAAGAACGGAGATTAGAGGCGGTTAAACATGCCTAAACTAGAAGATAGAAGAAAAAGAGATGACATGATCACCACATACAAAATTCTAGCAGGAATCGTCCAAATTGATAAGCAGGAATTCCTGAAACCAGCAACATTACGAACAAGAGGACACGGGTTCAAGCTAAGGAAACAGAGGTGCCGAAAAAACATAGAAAGTTTTCTTCTGCAAACAGAATGGTAGACGGTTAGAAGATGCTAAATGAGGTGGTGGTGGAGGCCAAAACCGTCAGTAGTTTCAAAGCGTTATGCGACAAAGAGTACCGGGAAGACGGGACACCACGAGCGTAGCTCTCATCCTCTAACTACACTTAGGTAATTACAGAGAGAAAGCGTGAGCTAAATGCACCTTACAGACAACGACAGACAGTGTTAGGTATAAAAATACATTTGGTTTTACTTGTAATTAATAATAATATTATAAATTTTTTGTTGTGATATTCTCTCTTTTTTTCCTTCATCTGATGGAGCAGGAAGAGAAAATGAAGCTCACATGACTTAATATGCAAATGAGATGATTCTAAACTATGAGGACAATGACAGCTTAAACGTATTAGTGGAGATTAGACCCTCTTTAAGACGTAAGGCATGAGATTGGAAGGTAATTGTGTTGCTTGATCGGGCATAACTGGCCTTGTTTGGTGCTCAGAGAACGTTGGGGAATTTCTGAGTTATGGAAATTGGGCCTCGAAACGTTTGGGAGGGGGAGAGGTGTGTGTGTGTGTGTGTGTGTGTGTGTGTGTACTCACCTAGATCTTTGATTCCGCCTCTCAGCTGTCAATCAACTGGTTTACAGATTTTGGAGCCTATTGGGCTCTACCATGGGGCCAGATTCACCAAGCAGTTACGCAAGTACTTACGAACGTGTTCATCTTTCCTTAATCTTTGACGGCTTTGGTTACATTTATTAAACAGTTTACAAGCATGAAAATTTCCCAATCAATTTATGTTATTGTTATAAACAGCCTCCTGGTGCTTCAGAACTCATTAACAGTTTAATAATAGTAAACAAAGCCGCCAAATATTAAAAACAGATGTATAGGTTCGTAAGCGCTTGCGTAACTGCTTCGTGAATCTGGCCCCAGATCTACATTTGAAACTGAGTTTGGAGTCAGCCTCCACCACATCACTACTTAATGCATTCTATTTGTTAACTACTCTGACAGTGAAAAAAATCTTCCTAATGTCTCTGTGGCTCATTTGGGTACTAAGTTCCCATCTTGTTTGCATTTGAGTTGGACGGTAGAGCGACGGTCTCGCTTCATGCAGGTCGGCGTTCAATCCCCGACCCTCCAAGTAGGTGGGCACCATTCTTTTCCCCCCGTCCCATCCCAAATCCTTATCCTGATCCCTTCCAACTGCTATATAGTCGTAATAACTTGGCCCTTCCTCCTAATAGTTCCCTTCCCCTTGTCGTGTTCCACCCATGCTATGTAGTTTGTCTTTGTCCACCATGTCAATTCTCCTGAGAATTTTGTAGGTGGTTATCATGTGTTCCCTTACTCCTCTGTCTTCCAGGGACTCAAGGTTTAGCTCCAGTAATCTTTCCTCGTAGCTCATACCTTTCCGTTCTTGGACTTGTCTGGTGGCATACTTCTGAATCTTCTCGTTAAACACTAAACTCTGTTTTGTGTTTAAGTATGGATTTCAAGTTGGAGCTGCATACTCCAGGATTGGTCTAACATAAGTGGTATACAGGGTCCAGAACGATTCCTTTCACAAGTTTCTAAAGGCAGTCTTATGTTGGCCAATCTAGCATATGCCGCTGGTGATATCCTTTTGATGTGGGCCTCTGGGGACAGGTTCGGTGTGATATCAACCCCCAGATCCTTCTCTCTATTTGACTCTTGCAGGATATCACCTCCCAGATGGTACCTTGTGTTCAGCCTTCTGCTCCCTTCGCCTAATTTCATTACTTTACACTTTCCTGAGTTGAACTTTAGCCATTTTCTAGACCATTCCTCCAGTTTGTCCAGGTCGTCCTGTAGTCTCTGTCTATCTTCATCTGTCTTGATTATTCTCATACTTTTTGCATCTACAGCAAACATTAAGAGGAATAAGTCTATACCCTCTGGGAGATCGTTCATATATATCAAACAGGATGGCTCTAAGTACAGAGTCCTGTGGGACTCCGCCGGTGACATCTCACCATTCTGAAGTCTCCCCCCTCACCGTTACTCGCTGTTTCCTGCTGCTTAGATACTCCCTTATCCACTGGAGCACCTTACCTTTTAGTCTTGCCTGTTTCTCCAACTTTTGTCACAGCCTTTTATGGGATACTGTGTCTGTCTGCCCGCCCTTCTCTTTCTTGCCAAATTTTGGTCGCGTGGTCATTGAATTCTTAAGCTTGTGAGACACGATTTGCCATCGCTGAACCCATGCTGATGGTGTGTTACAAAGCTCTTTTCCCTCCAGATGTTCTACGAGCCTTTTTCTTACGATCTTCTCCCTCACCTTGTTAGCTGAGAACTTGAAAATACAGGTTAGGAAATCAGTGCTACATTCAGCTCCAACAGATTCTTTTGACTTCATCACTGGTGAGCTCAAATTCCTCTAAGGTTGGTTGGCTTGCCGCCGCCTCATTTAGTGCAGGGGCTTCTCCTTGCTCTATTGTGAAGACCTGGAATCTCTTGTTGAGTTCTTCAAACACCTCCTTGTCTGTGTATATGTTCTCCCCTTTCCTCGGTTTGATTACTTGTTCCTACACTTTTGTTTTTCTTCTGATGTGGCTGTGGAACAGCTTTGGTTTGGTCTTGGCTTTACTCGCGATGTCATTTTCATACTGTCTCTCTGCTTCTCTCCTCACTCTGTTGTACTTTCTCATTCTTGGACCTCTGGTCTCTCTCCTTGCTCTCTGGTGTTCTGTTATTCCTCTGGTATTATGTTATTGTGTGTGTGTGTGTGTGTGTGTGTGTGTGTGTGTGTGTGTGTGTGTGTGTACACTTATCAATACTTACGTCTCAATGTATACGAGTTAGGGGAAGGAAACTATCAGGGGAAAGCGCCAAGTTATTACTACTTTATAGCACTTGGAAGGGACCAGGATAAGGATTTTGGATGGGACGGGGGGAAGGAATGGCGCCCAACCACTTGGACGGTCGGGGATTGAACTTCGACCTACATGAAGCTAGACCGTCGGTCTACCGTCCAGCCCATGTAGTGTGCAAGCCGTGTACCTGATGCGTTTCAGGTTAACTATTCAGATTTTAGAATTCTTTGTCGAAACTTGTTGGGATTGAATACCAGCAACCACTTGGAAAACACCTGGAGTTTGTCAGGGACTTCCTGTAAATTTCTGCAGTCCTCATCTGTTTTCACGTTCCTCACTCCCTCGTACAGGTCGTTCACATAAATCAGGAACAGCAGCGGTCCCAGGACAGAGCCTTGTGGGACCCCACATGTTATATTCCTGCAGCTTGTAACCTCCTCACTGACTGTGACTCTTTGCTATCTTTATGTGTGTGTGTGTTTATATTCACTATTTACTGTTTGTGAGTTAATATTCATTTATTCATGCCTGCAGGATCAATCTGTTTGTTCTTGAACCCCGCCATTCTAACCGTCAGTTGTCTAATATTCTTACTCTCAACCTATTGTCTGTCATATCTGTTCTATATGAGTGTCTGTCTTTTTGTCATTCTGTCCGAAGTTTCAGGTCAGACACTACGGGACGGCCACAGGCTGGTCGGGGGAGGGTTTAAGAAATATATCCTGTAACCCAACACTCCTGCACAATTTTCATGGCCAGAAATGAAATCGGGACTGTGATTCCCATAGAGTTTACCGTGACCTTTCATGATTTACTTTCAGACCAGTTGGCATGAGGTACCTGGAGCTTTGCAATTACTTTATTCACTCTCGTATTCTTGAAGATATCCTCACAGTGTACCCAAAATTTGCCAGTGCAGGCTACTAAACACATGGCTCTGTATGACTAACCATCCTGCGAGATGGGGACTTGTATTACCACTGCTGCCTTATTCACTCTTGTGTTGATGATATCCTCAAAATGCATCCGGAGTCTGCCAGTGCAGACTGCCTATCACATGCCTCTGTATGACTAACCATCCTGTGTGATGGGGATTTTTTAGCATCACCTAGTTAGCTCTTTTGACACACTGTACTCCACTTCATATAGTCTAGGGTAGCTGCACTAATGCAGATGTACCTCATGTACTAATAAAAAAATTACTGAAAGAGATGAAAATAGTTCATTCGGGTTACAGTGGTCAAAATACTATCAAAGTTTATAAGTTTCAGTAATAAAGATACCACGACCCACTCCACCACACACCAGACCTTCCTCACCACCACACACACCAGACCTCCCACACCACCACACACACACCAGACCTCCCACACCACCACACACACACCAGACCTCCCACACCACCACACACACCAGACCTCCCACACACCACCACACACACCAGACCTCCCACACCACCACACACACCAGACCTCCCACACACCACCACACACACCAGACCTCCCACACCACCACACACACCAGACCTCCCAACACACCACCACACACACCAGACCTCCCACACCACCACACACACCAGACCTCCCACACCACCACACACACCAGACCTCCCACACCACCACACACACCAGACCTCCCACACCACCACACACACCAGACCTCCCACACACCACCACACACACCAGACCTCCCACACACCACCACACACACCAGACCTCCCACACCACCACACACACCAGACCTCCCACACACCACCACACACACCAGACCTCCCACACACCACCACACACACCAGACCTCCCACACACCACCACACACACCAGACCTCCCACACCACCACACACACCAGACCTCCCACGCCACCACATACACCAGGCCTCCCACACCACCACACACACCAGTCCTCCCACACCACCACACACACCAGACCTCCCACACACCACCACACACACCAGACCTCCCACACCACCACACACACCAGACCTCCCACACCACTACACACACCAGACCTCCCACACCACCACACACACCAGACCTCCCACACCACCACATACACCAGTCCTCCCTCACCACCACACACACACCAGACCTCCCACACACCACCACACACACCAGACCTCCCACACCACCACACACACCAGACCTCCCACACCACTACACACACCAGACCTCCCACACACCACCACACACACCAGACCTCCCACACACCACCACACACACCAGACCTCCCACACACCACCACACACACCAGACCTCCCTCACCACCACACACACCAGACCTCCCACACCACCACACACACACACCAGACCTCCCACACACCACCACACACACCAGTCCTCCCACACCACCACACACACCAGTCCTCCCTCACCACCACACACACACCAGTCCTCCCTCACCACCACACACACACCAGACCTCCCACACACCACCACACACACCAGTCCTCCCACACACCACCACACACACCAGTCCTCCCACACACCACCACACACACCAGACCTCCCACACACCACCACACACACCAGACCTCCCACACCACCACACACACACACCAGACCTCCCACACACCACCACACACACCAGACCTCCCACACCACCACACACACCAGACCTCCCACACACCACCACACACACCAGTCCTCCCACACCACCACACACACACACCAGACCTCCCACACACCACCACACACACCAGTCCTCCCACACCACCACACACACACCACCACACACACCAGTCCTCCCACACCACCACACACACACACACCAGTCCTCCCACACCACCACATACACAAGTCCTCCCTCACCACCACACACACACCAGACCTCCCACACACCACCACACACACCAGACCTCCCACACACCACCACACACACCAGACCTCCCACACACCACCACACACACCAGACCTCCCACACACCACCACACACACCAGACCTCCCACACCACCACACACACCAGACCTCCCACGCCACCACATACACCAGGCCTCCCACACCACCACACACACCAGTCCTCCCACACCACCACACACACCAGACCTCCCACACACCACAACACACACCAGACCTCCCACACCACCACACACACCAGACCTCCCACACCACTACACACACCAGACCTCCCACACCACCACACACACCAGACCTCCCACACCACCACATACACCAGTCCTCCCTCACCACCACACACACACCAGACCTCCCACACACCACCACACACACCAGACCTCCCACACCACCACACACACCAGACCTCCCACACCACTACACACACCAGACCTCCCACACACCACCACACACACCAGACCTCCCACACACCACCACACACACCAGACCTCCCACACACCACCACACACACCAGACCTCCCTCACCACCACACACACCAGACCTCCCACACCACCACACACACACACCAGACCTCCCACACACCACCACACACACCAGTCCTCCCTCACCACCACACACACCAGTCCTCCCTCACCACCACACACACACCAGTCCTCCCTCACCACCACACACACACCAGACCTCCCACACACCACCACACACACCAGTCCTCCCACACACCACCACACACACCAGTCCTCCCACACACCACCACACACACCAGACCTCCCACACACCACCACACACACCAGACCTCCCACACCACCACACACACACACCAGACCTCCCACACACCACCACACACACCAGACCTCCCACACCACCACACACACCAGACCTCCCACACACCACCACACACACCAGTCCTCCCACACCACCACACACACACACCAGACCTCCCACACACCACCACACACACCAGTCCTCCCACACCACCACACACACACCACCACACACACCAGTCCTCCCACACCACCACACACACACACACCAGTCCTCCCACACCACCACATACACCAGTCCTCCCTCACCACCACACACACACCAGACCTCCCACACACCACCACACACACCAGACCTCCCACACACCACCACACACACCAGACCTCCCACACACCACCACACACACCAGACCTCCCACACACCACCACACACACCAGACCTCCCACACACCACCACACACACCAGACCTCCCACACCACCACACACACCAGACCTCCCACACCACCACACACACCAGACCTCCCACACCACCACACACACCAGACCTCCCACACCACCACACACACCAGACCTCCCACACCACCACACACACCAGACCTCCCACACCACCACACACACCAGACCTCCCACACCACCACACACACCAGACCTCCCACACCACCACACACACCAGACCCCCCACACACCACCACACACACCAGACCTCCCACACCACCACACACACCAGACCTCCCACACACCACCACACACACCAGACCTCCCACACACCACCACACACACCAGACCTCCCACACCACTACACACACACACCAGACCTCCCACACACCACCACACACACCAGACCTCCCACACACCACCACACACACCAGTCCTCCCACACCACCACACACACACACCAGACCTCCCACACACCACCACACACACCAGACCTCCCACACCACCACACACACCAGACCTCCCACACCACCACACACACACCAGTCCTCCCACACCACTACACACACACACACCAGACCTCCCACACCAACACACACACCAGACCTCCCACACCACCACACACACCAGACCTCCCACACCACCACACACACCAGACCTCCCACACCACCACACACACACACCAGACCTCCCACACACCACCACACACACACCAGACCTCCCACACCACCACACACACCAGACCTCCCACACACCACCACACACACCAGACCTCCCACACACCACCACACACACCAGACCTCCCACACACCACCACACACACCAGACCTCCCACACACCACCACACACACACCAGACCTCCCACACCACCACACACACCAGACCTCCCACACACCACCACACTCACCAGACCTCCCACACCACCACACACACCAGACCTCCCACACACCACCACACACACCAGACCTCCCACACCACCACCACACACACCAGGCCTCCCACACCACCACACACACCAGACCTCCCACACCACCACCACACACACCAGACCTCCCACACACCACCACACACACCAGACCTCCCACACACCACTACACACACCAGACCTCCCACACACCAGACCTCCCACACACCACCACACACACCAGACCTCCCACACCACCACCACACACACCAGACCTCCCACACACCACCACACACACCAGACCTCCCACACCACCACCACACACACCAGACCTCCCACACCACCAAACACACCAGGCCTCCCACACCGCCACACACACCAGGCCTCCCACACACCACTACACACACCAGACCTCCCACACACCACCACACACACCAGACCTCCCACACCACCACCACACACACCAGGCCTCCCACACCACCACACACACCAGACCTCCCACACCACCACACACACCAGGCCTCCCACACACCAGACGCCATAATATCGACTCTGAAATGAGAGTTAACATTAATTATTCAGAATTACAAATAAACACATTTTACAGTTGCATAAATTAGCAGCGACAGTGTAGACCATTAGCAGGGAATACTCGAGTTTACAACGGTGAGGTTGGCTGTAAACTGTTCGAATTATGATTATTTTCAGTATTATAACAAAAAAATAATTAGAAATCATATTTGTGATATTTGTATGAAATATGAAATATAATTATTAGTTATAATTTATCTCAGTAATATTATTGTTTTATCGTTTATTATTTATATTATTATTATTATTAAAATTATGAAGGTAATAAATTCAACATTTTCTTTATTTTTGTCTAGTTCATTATTTTTCATCCATTCCTTTTCTCCTCTTTCTCATCTCGTTCATTTCCACCTGTTTAATAATTTTTATTTGTCTCCGCGTTGCTTATGTGTTTGCCCGTTTCTTTGTCAATTTGTTTGCAATGTGCAGTATTGGTCCCGTGGTGGTGTGAGCACATGTCCTGAGCAGCTCTCGCAACCTAGCCAGGGCTGGGAGTCTCTTGCTTGAGGCTGCGTCTTGTGAGAAGTCATGGCTAGGCAGAAAGCCTTCCTGGGGCGCGCGTCATTGTGTGCGTCAGTGAATATTTGCGTCAGACGATGTTTCCATCAGTATGTTTGTGCGTCAGAGAATGTTTGCGTCAGACGATGTTTCTATCAGTATGTGTGTGCGTCAGTGACTGCGTCAGACGATGTTTTCATCAGTATGTGTGTGCGTCAGAGAATGTTTGCGTCAGACGATGTTTCTATCAGTATGTGTGTGCGTCAGTGACTGTGTCAGACGATGTTTTCATCAGTATATGTGTGCGTCAGAGAATGTTTGCGTCAGACGATGTTTCTATCAGTATGTGTGTGCGTCAGTGACTGCGTCAGACGATGTTTCCATCAGTATGTGTGTGCGTCAGTGAAAGTAATTGACAGCAACTGTTTGCGTCAGTGTACAAATGCGACAATGAATATATGTAATACACTAACGAAATGCATAAGTGGAGTGACGTGGTGGAGATATGTACATATATTGACATTAAATATTTGGGAAGTAGCACATCGGGTAGATGCTGAGAGACGAGACCCAAGAGCTGAAACCCAAGCCTTCCCTAGAGCCCGATTAGGTGAGTGGACCCACGCCCCACAAACTCTTTGTTTCCTGCGTCTCGTGATGTGTTCATATCAACCCTCTGATGATATATTTTTGTAATACGGTGAATTTCTCCCTTCGCAATTGGTGGAGAAATTTAGTATGCACGATACTCTTTCGTGGGAGATCTTTAGATCATCCTCTTCCCGGTGTGGGAGATGTGAAGCAAGGCCGGTCGACTACCGTAGAGGGCACGTTCTCGAGCGAGTCGGATTCTCGCGGATATCTGGTTGGATTTTTGCGAAGGGTCCGATTTTCTTGCCCTGCATGCGTGTGTGCTTAACTATGTATATTTGCGTATGTTTGCGGGGGGGGGGATGAGCTCGAGCTCCTGGGCCCCCGTCTTCGTGTTGTATGCCTCATGACTCCTGAGTCATTTATATTTTGTCATAGAGATATAAGCTATGAGTGGAAGTAACTATTGAGATGTTGAACTACAACTAATCTACTCGTCTCTTGCTTATTTCCTGCGTTGTTCTCTGTGTTCCCACCATGTGCTAAGGGGTGTGTTCCCCCCATGTGCTAAGGGGTGTGTTCCCACCATGTGCTAAGGGGTGTGTTCCCCCCATGTGCTAATGGGTGTGTTTCCCCCATGTGCTAAGGGGTGTGTTCCCACCATGTGCTAAGGGGTGTGTTCCCACCATGTGCTAAGGGGTGTGTTCCCCCCATGTGCTAAGGGGTGTGTTCCCACCATGTGCTAAGGGGTGTGTTCCCACCATGTGCTAAGGGGTGTGTTCCCCCCATGTGCTAAGGGGTGTGTTCCCCCCGGTCGAGATTGACCGGGGGGAACCGGTATGGGAGCCGGTCGGCCGAGTGGACAGCACACTGGACTTGTGATCTTGCGGTCCTGGGTTCGATCCCAGGCGCCGGCGAGAAACAATGGGCAGAGTTTCTTTCACCCTATGCCTCTGTTACCTAGCAGTAAAAATAGGTACCTGGGTGTTAGTCAGCTGTCACGGGCTGCTTCCTGGGGGTGGAGGCCTGGTCGAGGACCGGGCCGCGGGGACACTAAAAGCCCCGAAATCATCTCAAGATAACCTCAAGAGAGAAGATAACCCCCATGTGCTAAGGGGTGTGTTCCCCATGTGCTAAGGGGTGTGTTCCCCCATGTGCTAAGGGGTGTGTTCCCCCATGTGCTAAGGGGTGTGCTCCCCCATGTGCTAAGGGGGTGTGTTCCTCCATGTGCTAAGGGGTGGGTTCCCACCATGTGCTAAGGGGTGTGTTCCCCCATGTGCTAAGGGGTGTGTTCCCCCCATGTGCTAAGGGGTGGGTTCCCTCCATGTGCTAAGGGGTGTGTTCCCCCCCCCATGTGCTAAGGGGTGGGTTCCCCCATGTGCTAAGGGGTGTGTTCCCCCCATGTGCTAAGGGGTGTGTTTCCCCCATGTGCTAAGGGGTGTGTTCCCCCCCCCCATATGCTAAGGGGTGGGTTCCCCCATGTGCTAAGGGGTGTGTTCCCCCCCATGTGCTAAGGGGTGTGTTCCCCCATGTGCTAAGGGGTGTGTTCCCCCCATGTGCTAAGGGGTGTGTTCCCCCCATGTGCTAAGGGGTGAGTTCCCCCCATGTGCTAAGGGGTGTTGTCCCCCCCATGTGCTAAGGGGTGTGTTCCCCCCATGTGCTAAGGGGTGTGTTTCCCCCATGTGCTAAGGGGTGTGTTCCCCCCCCCCATATGCTAAGGGGTGTGTTCCCCCCATATGCTAAGGGGTGGGTTCCCCCATGTGCTAAGGGGTGTGTTCCCCCCATGTGCTAAGGGGTGTGTTCCCCCCATGTGCTAAGGGGTGTTGTCCCCCCCATGTGCTAAGGGGTGTGTTCCCCCCATGTGCTAAGGGGTGTGTTCCCCCCATGTGCTAAGGGGTGGGTTCTCCAATTAGTCTCTTGTGACCACTTCTGCACTTTCTTTTCAAGCTTTATTATTTTTTGTTTTCTTAGCATCACTTTATATCTCAGGTTTATTTTATTAATTGAAGCATAAGACTTGTGGGGAAAGTTACGATTTCTTAAAGTTTTTTTCGGGTCGGCGTGTGTTGGTGGATCCCGGCCTAAGAGATTGTTTTCACATCTGTATCGAAATCTCAAAAAATAAATGTTTCCTTATCTGTGTGTTTAATAAGATCTTTGACGGCGTCTGGTCCAGCTGCAGTACACATTCAGCTTCCGTCCTTGACTGCTGTCAACACTGTCCGTGATTGTGTGTCATCTGTCACGTGGTCTTACTGAGGTAGCAGGTCCCTCTCCCTCAGCCCTCCCTCGTGTACCGACACTCTCCGTTCCGGAACCTGTCTCGGCGTATTCCTGAGATTGCTCATGTGTCGTCTTGTAGCACTGTGTGGTTGGGGTCCCTGGTGAGGGGCGGCGTGTTCCTGTGCTAGACTCAGGTGCTCTACATCGGCTCAGTGTCCGCTGCGTCAGATGTCTGAGAGCGACTCTCATAGAGCGATACGTCGCAATCATGTCTGCTGTTTAATGTTTCTCATCCGCCGTAGTAGAATCCAGCTACTTATTTCCTCGCCCTTCAAATTCACACAGTTCTGGAACTAGTCTTTTTTCCTCTTGTACATGTCTGAAATTTGTCGAGTTTTATTAATGTTTGTTGCTGTTGGCATGATACAGCAGGCTGTTGTGTTGGTCTGACGGGGGGAAGGAATACTGCCCAACCACTTGGACGGTCGGGGATTGAACGCCGACCTGCATGACGCGAGACCGTCGCTCTACCGTCCAGCCCACACTCACGGAGGGTGTGTGCGGTGCCCTGATTGCCTTCTTGTCCACATTCCCCAAAGCCATTGGTGTGTGTGTGCTTGATTTGCATATGACATTGATGTGATTCTGTTGATATGTGCCGGGTTGTGGTGGAGCGGGGGGGGGGGGGGTTGTGGTGGAGCGGGGGGGGGGGGGGGAGGGTTGTGGTGGACCTATAGCTGTGTTAGTGGCTCTCTTCCTCAAGTCCAACCATTTTGCCTAAACGGTAGAGCTTCATGCAGGTCGGCGTTCAATCCCCGCGACCGTCCAACTGGTTGGGCACCATTCCTTCCTCCCGTCCCACCCTATATCCTTATCCTGACCCCTTCCCAGTGCTATATAGTCGTAATGGCCTAGCGCTTCCCCCCCCTGACAGGTCCCTTCCCTGTCTCCCTCAACTTCGTGTTGTCGTAATATATAAAAAAGTGGACAGATAAACATATACTTACGACAAGGGGCTTTTAGTGACGGATTTTGATGTGACATTTAATGTTGACTTTTATTGGAGCCTTTTTTTATGTATGGAAGGGAGGAGTGGTGGGGGGGGGTGGTGGGGGGGGGGGGTGGGGGGGGTGAGGGGGAGCTATTGGTTTATGTTTACTTTTGTTGGCTTTTGCTGAAGAATTATAGTGATCGTTGGTGGGCTTTTGTGTAGGCATTTTCCTCGCTTAAACCTCTTCATGTTCCACAAGTTTCCTCACTATCATCTCATTGTCTCGTGTCACTTCCCTCACTACTGGTGTCTCCCTCACTACTGGTGCCTCCCTCACTACTGGTCTTTCCCTCACTGCTGGTGCCTCCCTCACTACTCACTACTGATCCCTCCCTCACTACTGGTGTCTCCCTCACTGCTGGTGCCTCCCTCACAACTGGTGTCTCCCTCACTGCTGGTGCCTCCCTCACAACTGGTCTTTCCCTCACTGCTGGTGCCTCCCTCACTACTCACTACTGATCCCTCCCTCACTACTGGTGTCTCCCTCACTGCTGGTGCCTCCCTCACAACTGGTCTTTCCCTCACTGCTGGTGCCTCCCTCACTACTCACTACTGATCCCTCCCTCACTACTGGTGTCTCCCTCACTGCTGGTGCCTCCCTCACAACTGGTGTCTCCCTCACTGCTGGTGCCTCCCTCACAACTGGTCTTTCCCTCACTGCTGGTGCCTCCCTCACTACTCACTACTGATCCCTCCCTCACTACTGGTGTCTCCCTCACTGCTGGTGCCTCCCTCACTGCTGGTGTCTCCCTCACTGCTGGTCCCTCCCTCACTGCTGGTCCCTCCCTCACTACTGGTCCCTCCCTCACTACTGGTCCCTCCCCCACTACTGGTCCCTCCCCCACTACTGGTCCCTCCCTCACTGCTGGTCCCTCCCTCACTGCTGGTCCCTCCCCCACTACTGGTCCCTCCCTCACTGCTGGTCCCTCCCTCACTGCTGGTCCCTCCCTCACTACTGGTCCCTCCCTCACTGCTGGTCCCTCCCTCACTGCTGGTCCCTCCCTCACTACTGGTCCCTCCCTCACTGCTGGTCCCTCCCTCACTGCTGGTCCCTCCCTCACTGCTGGTCCCTCCCTCACTGCTGGTCCCTCCCCCACTACTGGTCCCTCCCTCACTGCTGGTCCCTCCCTCACTACTGGTCCCTCCCCCACTACTGGTCCCTCCCCCACTGCTGGTCCCTCCCTCACTGCTGGTCCCTCCCTCACTACTGGTCCCTCCCTCACTACTGGTCCCTCCCCCACTACTGGTCCCTCCCTCACTGCTGGTCCCTCCCTCACTGCTGGTCCCTCCCTCACTGCTGGTCCCTCCCTCACTGCTGGTCCCTCCCTCACTGCTGGTCCCTCCCTCACTACTGGTCCCTCCCTCACTGCTGGTCCCTCCCTCACTACTGGTGCCTCCCTCACTACTGGTGCCTCCCTCACTGCTGGTCCCTCCCTCACTACTGGTCCCTCCCTCACTGCTGGTCCCTCCCTCACTGCTGGTCCCTCCCTCACTGCTGGTCCCTCCCTCACTGCTGGTCCCTCCCTCACTACTGGTCCCTCCCTCACTGCTGGTCCCTCCCTCACTACTAGTCCCTCCCTCACTACTGGTCCCTCCCTCACTGCTGGTCCCTCCCTCACTGCTGGTCCCTCCCTCACTGCTGGTCCCTCCCTCACTGCTGGTCCCTCCCTCACTACTGGTCCCTCCCTCACTGCTGGTCCCTCCCCCCCCCCCCTACCCCCAACACACTCCGCCTCACTCCACGGTGGCGGAAACGGTGTGGAAGTCCGATATAAATCCCTCGGACATTTTGATATCAACTGTTAGTCCAATAACTGCTGCCAGAGTGAACACTGTTGGTACAATAACTGCTGCCAGAGTGAACACTGTTGGTACAATAACTGCTGCCAGAGTGAACACTGTTGGTACAATAACTGCTGCCAGAGTGAACACTGTTGGTACAACAACTGCTGCCAGAGTGAACACTGTTGGTACAACAACTGCTGCCAGAGTGAACACTGTTGGTCCAATAACTGCTGCCAGAGTGAATACTGTTGGTACAATAACTGCTGCCAGAGTGAACACTGTTGGTACAATAACTGCTGCCAGAGTGAACACTGTTGGTACAATAACTGCTGCCAGAGTGAACACTGTTGGTACAATAACTGCTGCCAGAGTGAACACTGTTGGTACAATAACTGCTGCCAGAGTGAACACTGTTGGTACAATAACTGCTGCCAGAGTGAACACTGTTGGTACAATAACTGCTGCCAGAGTGAACACTGTTGGTACAATAACTGCTGCCAGAGTGAACACTGTGGGTCCAATAACTGCTGCCAGAGTGAACACTGTTGGTACAATAACTGCTGCCAGAGTGAACACTTTTGGTACAATAACTGCTGCCAGAGTGAACACTGTTGGTCCAATAACTGCTGCCAGAGTGAACACTGTTGGTACAATAACTGCTGCCAGAGTGAACACTGTGGGTTCAGTGATAACAGCTGGAGTGAACACTCTTGGTACAATAATTATTTGAGTTTGTCATTTCTAGTGAGCGAGAAGTCCTGGAGCTCAACACTATCACAGGGGGACTACCAACATGTCCGTGTAATATTGCATTTGGCCCGTGCCTCCCTTACTCCGGAGACCTGGTCTTTATTCGCCTATTTGTATTCATTTATTTGTGCCTGCAGGATCGAGCTTTAGCTCTTGGACCCCGTTTTTCGAGCCGCTGGTTGTTTAATGCAATGGTTCCTGATCTATTTTCCTGTCATATTATTAAAGTATGTACTTTTAAAGTTGTGAATTGAGATTGCTCATACAACCTGCTCCTTTAAGTCATTCCATATCCTCATTACCCTTTCGCTAAAAGAAAACTTTATAACATCTCTATGACGCTTCTGAGTCTCAAGCTTACATCCGTGCCCCCTTGTTCTATTGGTATTCATTGTAAACATTTCCTCTTTTCCCTCCTTGTCAATCTCTTTAAGTATTTTATACGTCTGAATCATATCCCTCCTCCTTTCCAGCATCGTCAGGTTTAGTTCCTTCAGTCTCTTCGTTCCTCATCCCTCGCACCTAGGCTGTTGGATGCAGCTGCGAGCTGCCTAACGTATGAATCACAGCCTGGTTGATCAGGTATTCTTTGGAGGTGTTTATCGAGTTCTCTCTTGAACACTGTGAGGGGGTCGGCCAGTTATGCCCCTTATGTGTAGTAAAAGCGTGTTGAACTAATGTTGATAGTTCTCTCTCAGAGTACCAATTGCACTTCTGCTTTTCAACGAAGGTATTCTGCACATCCTGCCATGCCTTCTGGTCTCATGTGGTATTATTTCTGGTATTATTAGTGTGCAGGTTTGGGACCAGCCCCTCTAATATTTTCCACGTGTAAATTATTATGTATCTCTCCCGCCTGCGCTCAAGAGAATACAGATTTCGGCATTTTAGTCGGCTCTGTAGTTTAAATGTTTTACCGAGTAGATTCTAGCAGTAAAGGATCTCTGCACGCTCTCCAAGTGAGTAATTTCTCCAGCTTTGAAAGGGACTGTCATTGTGCAGCAGTAATCCAACCTTGAGAGCACAAGCGTCTTGAAGAGTATCATCATTGGAATAGCATCTCTAGTTTGAAAGGTTCTAGTTATCCAACCTGTCATTTTTCTTGCAGTTGTGACGGCTACTTTGTTGTGTTCCTAATGTAAGGTCTCCCGACATGATTTTGATTGTTGCCGCCGAAGGCGGCTAGTTTATTGTGCACCCCATACTCATCCTGTGAGCGGTAGCGCAAAAGCATTACAGAGGGCACAAAAAGTCTTTATCAGACCTCATCTTAGATTATTACATAAACAATTTCTTCAATCCTTTACACCTTATTGATACAATGTCAGCTAGTTACAGAGAAAGTGCTATTACAAGAGCTACATATTTACAGTAAGTCGTCATACATTAATGGTAGGTCTTATCGCTCATACATAATAGTTTGGCCAATGGGGATATTGCAGAGTCATAGGGGAGCTTCTGTTTATGATTAGTCCTCACAATACACTACGTGTTTCTGAATCTCATATGTCGTTCATCTACTGGAAGCAAAATGTGGGTACAGTGCAAGGATTTCAGGTAATTTATCCATGGTAATAAGATAGGTTGCCATATCATACAGAGTGAGCTTAGATTTATCTCTAAAAGGCTCAATTTTACAACAATCCAAGATAGTGTTCGAGTGTGTGTCCCTGTCTTTGTCCACACACTTTACACTTTACTTCATTTAGATCCCTATACAAGCCGAACTGCCAGAGATACTTGTAGCCAAGTCTTATACGAGCTGTGACAACATCTGTTAGTCTACTGACTTTGTTACTTGCCCCATACACATGTTTTACTTCACACATTTCATTGTGATGGACAATGGACCTGCTAGTTCCAGTTTGCACTGTTCTACTTTCTTCAAATCCATCCAGTTCTCGTCTAATGACACTTTTAAGGGACCTATTTGATAACTCAAGATTCCGTTCAATACTGTCTTTATTTACGGCAGCCTTTGCAAGGGCGTCAACTTTGTCATGTTCCTGCAGGCCAATGTGAGAAGGAATCCACAACATTTTTATATTTACCCTCTTGCTAAGTATTCTTATATATCTACGTCTAGCTTCCAAGACAAGCACGTTATTACTTGATTGCAAACTGTTTATTGCTCGTAGTGAGGATAGGGAGTCAGAAATTATTAAGCTGTCTACTTCAGTGTTGTCATTAATTTCGAGTGCTACCAGTATCGCTACACACATGAGTACACCCAAATCCTTTACATTACTGTTTCGTTCTATGGTATGTTTGACTGCGTTTTGTACGTGTTTCCGTTTTTATTTTTTTCCATAGCGGAGGAGCTGGAACTTATCTTCATTAAATACCATATTTTCTGTAGCCCATTGAAAGACCTGATTTACATCTGATTGGAGGTTTGCTGTTTCCTCTATGTTGTCTACTCTAATACTCTCGTAAGCGTTTTCGCATTCTCCCGCCTGCCTCTCAAGTTTGTATAGTAACCTCCTGTGTAATACTGCATCAAAGGCTTTTTGGAAGTCCAGAAATACGCAGTCATAAATTACCAGTACCACAATTATTTTTCTATCTGATGTCAGTGTTCCAATGATGGAGTCGGTGTATACGTTTCACTCTGATTCTTGAGTTTTTCGAACTTTCACTCACGTTTTAGTAGGAGTGCATCTCTTCCTCCTTGCTTTTGCTGTCTTTCTTTCCGTAGTACTTGGACCCCCCCCCTCCCCCCCTGGTAATATTACATCAGAGATTATATCATTTATTTTCGTTTCAACCATTGCAATCAAATCTGGGTTATTTTCACTTACTCTTGCTTCAATTTCCTCTGCTTTGTTTCTAACTCCGTCAGCGTTGGTGTACCAAATCTTCATGCAGGCTCTTCCTTCCATGTGTGTGTGTGTGTGTGTGTGTGTGTGTACTCACCTATATGTACTCACCTATATGTGCTTGCAGGATCGAGCATTGACTCTTGGATCCCGCCTTTCGAGCATCGGTTGTTTACAGCAATGACTCCTGTCCCATTTCCCTATCATACCTGGTTTTAAAATTATGAATAGTATTTGCTTCCACAACCTGTTCCTGAAGTGCATTCCATTTCCCCACTACTCTCACGCTAAAAGAAAACTTCCTTACATCTCTGTGACTCATCTGAGTTTCAAGCTTCCATCCATGTCCTCTCGTTCTGTTACTATTCCGTGTGAACATTTCGTCTATGTCCACTCTGTCAATTCCTCTGAGTATCTTAAACGTTCCTATCATGTCCCCCCTCTCCCTTCTTCTTTCTAGTGTCGTAAGGCACAGTTCCCTCAGGCGCTCTTCATACCCCATCCCTCGTAGCTCTGGGACGAGTCTCGTTGCAAACCTCTGAACCTTTTCCAGTTTCATTATATGCTTCTTCAGATGGGGACTCCATGATGAGGCGGCATACTCTAAGACTGGCCTTACGTAGGCAGTGTAAAGCGCCCTAAATGCCTCCTTACTTAGGTTTCTGAATGATGTTCTAACTTTTGCCAGTGTAGAGTACGCTGCTGTCGTTATCCTATTAATATGTGCCTCAGGAGATAGATTAGGTGTTACGTCCACCCCCAGGTCTCTTTCACGCGTCGTTACAGGTAGGCTGTTCCCCTTCATTGTGTACTGTCCCTTTGGTCTCCTATCTCCTAGTCCCATTTCCATAACTTTACATTTGCTCGTGTTGAATTCTAGTAGCCATTTCTCTGACCATCTCTGCAATCTGTTCAGGTCCTCTTGGAGGATCCTGCAATCCTCATCTGTCACAACTCTTCTCATCAACTTTGCATCATCCGCAAACATCGACATGTAGGACTCTACGCCTGTAAACATGTCGTTGACATATACAAGAAATAGAATTGGTCCCAGCACCGATCCTTGTGGTACTCCACTTGTTACTGTTCGCCAGTCCGACTTCTCGCCCCTTACCGTAACTCTTTGGCTCCTTCCTGTTAGGTAGTTCCTTATCCATTCTAGGACCTTTCCCCCCACCCCCGCCTGCCTCTCGAGCTTGAACAGCAGTCTCATGTGCGGTACTGTATCAAAGGCTTTTTGGCAGTCCAGAAATATGCAGTCTGCCCAACCATCTCTGTCCTGTCTTATCCTCGTTATTTTATCATAGAATTCCAGAAGGTTTGTTAGGCACGATTTCCCTGTCCAGAACCCATGTTGATGTTTGTTCACAAACCTAATGTTCTCCAGGTGTGCAACCAGTCGTAGCCTAATTATTCTTTCCAGTATTTTACAGGGGATGCTTGTCAGTGATACAGGTCTGTAGTTAAGTGCCTCCTCCCTATCTCCTTTCTTGAAGATCGGCACGACATTTGCCTTCTTCCAGCAACTGGGCAATTCTCCTGACATAAGTGACTCATTAAAGATCATTGCCAGAGGCACGCTGAGGGCCTGTGCTGCTTCTTTTAGTATCCACGGTGATACTTTGTCTGGTCCAACTGCTTTAGTTGCATCTAGAGTTGTCAACTGTTTCATTACCTCCTCTGCTGTCACCTCTATATCTGATAGTCTTTCATCTAGGGTAACCCCTTCCAACAATGGGAGCTGCTCAGGCTCGGTAGTGAACACTCCATGGAAACTGGCATTCAGTGCCTCGCAGATTTCCTTGTCACTTTCAGTATATGCCCCCTCTGTCTTCCTTAGTCTTGTCACTTGGTCGTTCACCGACATTTTTCTTCTTATATGACTGTGTAGTAACTTTGGTTGTGTGTGTGTGTGTGTGTGTGTGTGTGTGTACTAACCTAGATGTGCTTGCAGGGTCGAGTTAGGCTCCTAGCCCCGCCTTCCCAACGTTCGTAGAGTAATGCTACGACTCATTTCTCACGCTTTTATCATATTTACATTAAAAATGTTCGATCGGATTTGCTTCAACGACTTCTGCATCTTAACTAATTCTATTCATTGACAGCTTTAGTACCGAGATATGTGTGCTCGCGCGCGCATGCGTGCGTGCACAGTAGGATCCCATGGAGGCTGTGTTTAATGGGAGTGAAAGTCAGGTGTGTGAAGGGAAGGCCGCCCCGCCGCACGCTGGCCACAGTTGTTCAGTGTTTGGTCCCAGAAACTCGCGCTCACACCTGCGTGCACACCCAACCTCAGTCCTACACCCCCACCGACATCTCAACCACCTCCTACACCCAGACCTCCATCCCTATCCAGCCCTCCTCCCACACCTCCACCATCAACCCCACACCCAAACCCCTGCTCCCACACTTATACCTCACCCACACCCCCACCCCCCGACACAAACTTCCAACCCCATCAATACCACTCCCATCCACACCTTCACCCACACCTATACCTGACCCCCACATCTCTACTAACACCCCGTCCATCCTCCCTACTTACGACCCCATCTACATCCAAGTGCCTGGTTAACCTGGGTGCCACACACACACGATATATATATATATATATATATATATATATATATATATATATATATATATATATATATATATATATATATATATACACACAATTTGCACGTTGTGCAAATTATATAAATAAGTGTAATACACTCTATAGTAAATCACTTCTTTTCTTCACCTTAAAAGTACGAAAATGAGTTTTGGAGAACTCCTATTTCAATTAAGCCCTGATGCTAAGAAAATAGTTAGAGGAATAGAAGCCCTAAACCAGAAAATAATAAATACAGAATATGCGGTCATATTCAATGAAACATGTTTGAAAGAAAACCTGTTGCCAGTATACACCAATATATATATATATATATATATATATATATATATATATATATATATATATATATATATATATATATATATATATATATATATATATAATTTAGCTGTATTAGTAATGAATATACAAAATTGAAATCGGCATAAAACATGCCAACAAATTCATAATTTTTTTACATTTTAATTGCAACACTAATTTGCATATTTTGATTTTATTAATATATTGCGGGTATTGGAACAGCTTTTTTAATTGATTTGCAAATTTAATTCTGGTAATACGAAATCAATCTTTTCACCACAGTTTATGACGTTTACCTACCGTTCATGTTCTTCAGGGTCACACATGTTCTTCAGGGTCAAACATGTTCTTCAGGGTCAAACATGTTCTTCAGGGTCAAACATTTTCTTCAGGGTCAAACATGTTCTTCAGGGTCAAGCATGTTTTTCAGGGTCAAACATGTTCTTCAGGGTCAAATATGTTCTTCAGGGTCAAACATGTTCTTCAGGGTCACACATGTTCTTCAGGGGTCAAACATGTTCTTCAGGGTCAAACATGTTCTTCAGGGGTCAAACATGTTCTTCAGGGTCAAACATGTTCTTCAGGGTCAAACATGTTCTTCTGGGTCACACATGTTCTTCAGGTTCACACATGTTCTTCAGGGTCACACATGTTCTTCAGGGTCACACATGTTCTTCAGGGTCAAGCATGTTTTTCAGGGTCAAACATGTTCTTCAGGGTCAAACATTTTCTTCAGGGTCAAACATGTTCTTCAGGGTCAAGCATGTTTTTCAGGGTCAAACATGTTCTTCAGGGTCAAATATGTTCTTCAGGGTCAAACATGTTCTTCAGGGTCACACATGTTCTTCAGGGGTCAAACATGTTCTTCAGGGTCAAACATGTTCTTCAGGGGTCAAACATGTTCTTCAGGGTCAAACATGTTCTTCAGGGTCAAACATGTTCTTCTGGGTCACACATGTTCTTCAGGTTCACACATGTTCTTCAGGGTCACACATGTTCTTCAGGGTCACACATGTTCTTCAGGGTCAAGCATGTTTTTCAGGGTCAAACATGTTCTTCAGGGTCAAATATGTTCTTCAGGGTCAAACATGTTCTTCAGGGTCACACATGTTCTTCAGGGGTCAAACATGTTCTTCAGGGTCAAACATGTTCTTCAGGGGTCAAACATGTTCTTCAGGGTCAAACATGTTCTTCAGGGTCAAACATGTTCTTCAGGGTCAAACATGTTCTTCTGGGTCACACATGTTCTTCAGGTTCACACATGCTCTTCAGGGTCACACATGTTCTTCAGGGTCACACATGTTCTCCAGGGTCAAATATGTTTTTCAGGGTCAAACATGTTCTTCAAGGTCACACACGTTCTTCAGGATCAAACATGTTCTTCAGGGGTCAAACATGTTCTTCAGGGGTCAAACATGTTCTTCAGGGGTTAAACATGTTCTTCTGGGTCACACATGTACTTCAGGGGTCAAACATGTTCTTCAGGGTCAAACATGGTCTTCAGGGGTCAAACATGTTCTTCAGAGGT
>NC_091177.1:14276089-14351847 GCF_040958095.1 Procambarus clarkii
ACCCAGGAGGACACACTTGAGCACCCAGGTGGACACACTTGAGCACCCAGGTGGACACACTTGAGCACCCAGGAGGACACACTTGAGCACCCAGGTGGACACACTTGAACACCCAGGAGGACACACTTGAGCACTCAGGTGGACACACTTGAGCACCCAGGAGGACACACTTGAGCACCCAGGAGGACACACTTGAGCACCCAGGAGGACACACTTGAGCACCCAGGAGGACACACTTGAGCACCCAGGAGGACACACTCGAGCACCCAGGAGGACACACTCGAGCACCCAGGAGGACACACTCGAGCACCCAGGTGGACACACTTGAGCACCCAGGTGGACACACTTGAGCACCCAGGAGGACACACTTGAGCACCCAGGTGGACACACTTGAGCACCCAGGTGGACACACTTGAGCACCCAGGAGGACACACTTGAGCACCCAGGTGGACACATTTGAGCACCCAGGAGGACACACTTGAGCACCCAGGTGGACACACTTGAGCACCCAGGAGGACACACTTGAGCACCCAGGAGGACACACTTGAGCACCCAGGAGGACACACTTGAGCACCCAGGAGGACACACTTGAGCACCCAGGAGGACACACTTGAGCACCCAGGTGGACACACTTGAGCACCCAGGAGGACACACTTCAACACGAAGCTTTGAGGGGAAAACAAGTGAGCCTCAAATTACCCTAAGCCTTTCCATACCCTTCTTTCCTCACCTCCCCCCTCACACGACCCCCACCTCCCCCCTCACACGACCCCCCCACCTCCCCCTCACACGACCCCCACCTTCCCCCTCACACGACCCCCCACCTCCCCCCTCACACGACCCCCACCTCCCCCTCACACGACCCCCACCTTCCCCCTCACACGACCCCCACCTCCCCCCTCACACGACCCCCACCTCCCCCCTCACACGACCCCCACCTCCCCCCTCACACGACCCCCACCTCCCCCTCACACGACCCCCACCTTCCCCCTCACACGACCCCCACCTTCCCCCTCACACGACCCCCACCTCCCCCCTCACACGACCCCCACCTCCCCCCTCACACGACCCCCACCTCCCCCCTCACACGACCCCCACCTCCCCCCTCACACGACCCCCACTTCCCCCTCACACGACCCCCACCTTCCCCCTCACACGACCCCCCACCTCCCCCTCACACGACCCCCACCTTCCCCCTCACACGACCCCCACCTCCCCCCTAACACGACCCCCACCTCCACTCTCACACGACCCCCCCTCACACGACCCCCCCACACGACCCCCCCCACACGACCCCCACCTCCACTCTCACACGACCCCCCCCCCTCACACGACCCCTACCTCCCCCCTCACACGACCCCCACCTCCCCCCTCACACGACCCCCACCTCCCCCCCCCCCCGCATCCTGTTCATGCCACACCTTGCTCGTGCATAATGATGTCAACATTAGAACCACTGAAGTGTCAAAGTCAATAACGCTCATGTGGGTGTGCAAGATGGGTGGAGGGTGATGGGCAAAGGAGGGGGTGGGGGGAAGAGTTGGAAAGTGGGTGTGAGGGGGGGGGGGTCGAGAGGCATGTAGGGGTTGGGGGAGAGCATGTGCTTCCTGCACGCCCCCACCCACAGCAACATGTCTTTCAGAGGGAGGGGTGGGGGCGCCAAAGACACGTTAAATTGGGAGAATTTCAAAATGTATTCCGGTTACTGAACACTGAATGGAGGATTCTTTCGGATAGATTGTCAAAGGGTGGCTTTAAGCTTGAAGCTTTCCAGACTGTTTGGAATTGACCGAACAGGCTAGAGAGTGGTCTTGAAGACCAGGTCACGTGTCATCTTAACGACCAGGTTGCATATGATCCTGGCGACCAGGTCGGTTGTGGTCTTGTAGACCTGGTCGTATGAGATACTGATAACCAGGTGGCGTTTGGTCTTAATGGGTCTCAACCAGGATTTTCTTTTGTATTTTTTAGTTTTGTTTTCAATACTGCAATAAAGCCTAGCTTTTTATTTATGTTTTGAGTTGAACTGAAGAAAACAGAATAAGTCTTGAGTGTCTTTTATGGCCAAGTTCGAGTTGACAAGTCAAGAACATATTTTCTTTCATCCTCTTCCTCATGTCGTAAATATACACGCGCGCGCGCGCACACACAAAATTACTTTAGAGGCGGGGTCAAAGTGCCGAAGCTCAACCCCTTTAATCACAATAAGGCGACTACAAACACACACAGCCACACACGAGCCTGTGTGGTTGTGTATGTGACAACTTGTTCCTCTATTCACCTAGAGGTAAATATGTATATCCGAGTTACACAGCTGTTGGGGGTTACATCCCGCTGTGTGCGCATGTGCGCGCGCGTTTGTGTGCAAGGTCTTGCCTCCTCCCGGAGGAATTCGGCGATAAATCACGCAGGATCCGGGCGAATAATAATCAATATCTTCCGAGGAAACTTTTACTAATACCTTTCTAATGACGGTGTAAATCACGCTCGGGGAGGGAAGAGACCCAGTGTGGCCTCCCACGGTGTATCCATCCCCCGCCCGCTCCTTCCTTCTTCTCTACTGGGTTCACTGGGAGGTTCTAGAGACCCCAAACCGGACCCCAACCAGGGTTTTACAGTCAACACGCAGCCCGTCCTTCTATCGTTTCAAAACGTCAAGAAAACGGCTAATTTAAAGTGGCCTCTCCTAACCTAACAGAACCCCCCCTTCCCAGTGAATTCAGTAGAGATAGTGAATTCAGTAGAGGTAAAGTATGGTTGGCTTTTGTACCACCGTGACCGAGTTCGGTTCGGCCAGGTGTCTGGGATTCGCCAGAACGCCGGTTCGAATCGCTCCTGTCGCATCAAGATGATTTTCATTGATATATCGCGCCATTGTGAGTTCTTTGTGAGATTATATGTATATATATATATATATATATATATATATATATATATATATATATATATATATATATATAATATAATATAATATAATATAATATGGTTACACACCACCGCCCTCCCTCCCCCTCTCTCATTCTCTCACTCAAATTGTAATATTTGCATGAACCAACACTCCTCGTCATAGCTGAGTCAGGCCTCTCTCCCTCCACAGGTATAAAGGCCACCACTTCTATTCTCCTCCTCCTCCTCCTCCTCATCTTCATTAAAAAAAATAGACAAAGAGAGAGAGAGAGTGGAGTTTACTTCATCAATTATGCACCCCATACTCATCGTGTGGGCGGTATTGGACCCCCATACTCATCGTGTGGGCGGTATTGGAACCCCCATACTCATCGTGTGGGCGGTATTGGACCCCCATACTCATCGTGTGGGCGGTATTGGACCCCCATACTCATCGTGTGGGCGGTATTGGACCCCCATACTCATCGTGTGGGCGGTATTGGACCCCCATACTCATCGTGTGGGCGGTATTGGATCCCCATACTCATTTGTGGGCGGTATTGGACCCCCATACTCATTTGTGGGCGGTATTGGACCCCCATACTCATTTGTGGGCGGTATTGGACCCCCCATACTCATTTGTGGGCGGTATTGGACCCCCATACTCATTTGTGGGCGGTATTGGACCCCCATACTCATTTGTGGGCGGTATTGGACCCCCATACTCATTTGTGGGCGGTATTGGACCCCCATACTCATCGTGTGGGCGGTATTGGACCCCCATACTCATCGTGTGGGCGGTATTGGACCCCCATACTCATCGTGTGGGCGGTATTGGACCCCCATACTCATCGTGTGGGCGGTATTGGATCCCCATACTCATCGTGTGGGCGGTATTAGACCCCCATACTCATTTGTGGGCGGTATTGGGCCCTTCCTGTGGGGTTTATTGGACCCATACCAATATGGGTCTAATACCACCCTTTCCACCACAAGCGAAGGAAAGGTTACACTCACCCATGTTTACCACAAACAGTTAGCAAACTGCCGGATATTTGGCTAAAAAAAATGTATAGGTCAATTTTTGCATGAAATATTTACACATTTCTTGAGCGTTTGATATAAAGTTGTCCTCGAATTAACGTATCTTGTTTTGGCCCTCCATCACCTAGTGACGGAGGCTGTGGCCAATAATTTACCGGACACAGTTTACATTTGGTGTGGTCTACATCAGCAGGTCATGCATATTCCCAGAGATACTTATAACAAAGTCAAGGCCGACCGGTAGTAACATCAGAGTGAGAGAGAGAGAGAGAGAGAGAGAGAGAGAGAGAGAGAGAGAGAGAGAGAGAGAGAGGGGGGGGGGGAAGAGGATATAGAGGCAGATATATGTTGAAAAGAAAAATATGCACATTTGGAAAGAGAAATAGATAAACAGCAAAATGTTTTGAAATCAACAAAGCAGAACTGACAGGGAGAGGTAAACAGAGCGATATTTTAGAATAACAGCGACATTACCCTGGAAAGGGCGGCCAGCAGGTAGTGTGTGGCGGCCAGCAGGTAGTGTGGGGCGGCCAGCAGGTAGTGAGGGCGGCCAGCAGGTAGTGTGGGGCGGCCAGCAGGTAGTGAGGGGCGGCCAGCCGGTAGTGAGGGGCGGCCAGCAGGTAGTGAGGGGCGGCCAGCCGGTAGTGACGGGCGGCCAGCAGGTAGTGTGTGGCGGCCAGCAGGTAGTGTGGGGCGGCCAGCAGGTAGTGAGGGCGGCCAGCAGGTAGTGTGGGGCGGCCAGCAGGTAGTGTGGGCGGCCAGCAGGTAGTGAGGGCGGCCAGCAGGTAGTGTGGGGCGGCCAGCAGGTAGTGTGGGGCGGCCAGCAGGTAGTGTGGGGCGGCCAGCAGGTAGTGTGGGGCGGCCAGCAGGTAGTGAGGGCGGCCAGCAGGTAGTGTGGGGCGGCCAGCAGGTAGTGTGGGGCGGCCAGCAGGTAGTGTGGGGCGGCCAGCAGGTAGTGAGGGCGGCCAGCAGGTAGTGAGGGCGGCCAGCAGGTAGTGTGGGGCGGCCAGCAGGTAGTGTGTGGCGGCCAGCAGGTAGTGTGGGGCGGCCAGCAGGTAGTGTGGGGCGGCCAGCAGGTAGTAAGGGCGGCCAGCAGGTAGTGAGGGCGGCCAGCAGGTAGTGTGTGGCGGCCAGCAGGTAGTGTGTGGCGGCCAGCAGGTAGTGTGGGGCGGCCAGCAGGTAGTGTGGGGCGGCCAGCAGGTAGTGTGGGGCGGCCAGCAGGTAGTGTGGGGCGGCCAGCAGGTAGTGAGGGCGGCCAGCAGGTAGTGTGGGGCGGCCAGCAGGTAGTGTGGGGCGGCCAGCAGGTAGTGTGGGGCGGCCAGCAGGTAGTGAGGGCGGCCAGCAGGTAGTGTGGGGCGGCCAGCAGGTAGTGTGGGGCGGTCAGCAGGTAGTGTGGGGCGGCCAGCAGGTAGTGTGTGGCGGCCAGCAGGTAGTGTGGGGCGGCCAGCCGGTAGTGTGGGGCGGCCAGCAGGTAGTGTGGGGCGGCCAGGAGGTAGTGTGGGGCGGCCAGCAGGTAGTGTGGGGCGGCCAGCAGGTAGTGAGGGGCGGCCAGCCGGTAGTGAGGGGCGGCCAGCAGGTAGTGTGGGGCGGCCAGCAGGTAGTGAGGGGCGGCCAGCAGGTAGTGTGTGGCGGCCAGCAGGTAGTGTGGGGCGGCCAGCAGGTAGTGTGTGGCGGCCAGCAGGTAGTGTGTGGCGGCCAGCAGGTAGTGTGTGGCGGCCAGCAGGTAGTGTGGGGCGGCCAGCAGGTAGTGAGGGGCGGCCAGCAGGTAGTGTGTGGCGGCCAGCAGGTAGTGTGTGGCGGCCAGCAGGTAGTGAGGGGCGGCCAGCAGGTAGTGTGGGGCGGCCAGCAGGTAGTGTGGGGCGGCCAGCAGGTAGTGTGGGGCGGCCAGCAGGTAGTGAGGGGCGGCCAGCAGGTAGTGTGTGGCGGCCAGCAGGTAGTGAGGGCGGCCAGCAGGTGGTGAGGGGCGGCCAGCAGGTAGTGAGGGGCGGCCAGCAGGTAGTGTGGGCGGCCAGCAGGTAGTGTGGGGCGGCCAGTAGGTAGTGAGGGGCGGCCAGCAGGTAGTGTGGGGCGGCCAGCAGGTAGTGAGGGGCGGCCAGCAGGTAGTGAGGGGCGGCCAGCAGGTAGTGTGTGGCGGCCAGCAGGTAATGTGTGGCGGCCAGCAGGTAGTGAGGGGCGGCCAGCAGGTAGTGAGGGGCGGCCAGCCGGTAGTGAGGGGCGGCCAGCCGGTAGTGAGGGGCGGCCAGCAGGTAGTGTGGGGCGGCCAGCAGGTAGTGTGGGGCGGCCAGCAGGTAGTGTGTGGCGGCCAGCAGGTAGTGTGTGGCGGCCAGCAGGTAGTGAGGGGCGGCCAGCAGGTAGTGAGGGCGGCCAGCAGGTAGTGTGGGGCGGCCAGCAGGTAGTGAGGGGCGGCCAGCAGGTAGTGTGTGGCGGCCAGCAGGTAGTGAGGGGCGGCCAGCAGGTAGTGAGGGGCGGCCAGCCGGTAGTGAGGGGCGGCCAGCATGTAGTGTGTGGCGGCCAGCAGGTAGTGTGGGGCGGCCAGCCGGTAGTGTGGGGCGGCCAGCAGGTAGTGTGGGGCGGCCAGCAGGTAGTGAGGAGCGGCCAGCCGGTAGTGAGGGGCGGTCAGCCGGTAGTGAGGGGCGGCCAGCAGGTAGTGTGGGGCGGCCAGCAGGTAGTGAGGGGCGGCCAGCAGGTAGTGTGTGGCGGCCAGCAGGTAGTGAGGGGCGGCCAGCAGGTAGTGAGGGGCGGCCAGCCGGTAGTGAGGGGCGGCCAGCATGTAGTGTGTGGCGGTCAGCAGGTAGTGTGGGGCGGCCAGCCGGTAGTGTGGGGCGGCCAGCAGGTAGTGTGGGGCGGCCAGCAGGTAGTGAGGGGCGGCCAGCCGGTAGTGAGGGGCGGCCAGCAGGTAGTGTGTGGCGGCCAGCAGGTAGTGAGGGGCGGCCAGCAGGTAGTGTGTGGCGGCCAGCAGGTAGTGTGGGGCGGCCAGCAGGTAGTGAGGGGCGGCCAGCAGGTAGTGAGGGGCGGCCAGCAGGTAGTGTGTGGCGGCCAGCAGGTAGTGTGGGGCGGCCAGCAGGTAGTGAGGGGCGGCCAGCAGGTAGTGTGGGGCGGCCAGCAGGTAGTGTGGGGCGGCCAGCAGGTAGTGTGGGGCGGCCAGCAGGTAGTGTGGGGCGGCCAGCAGGTAGTGAGGGGCGGCCAGCCGGTAGTGAGGGGCGGCCAGCAGGTAGTGTGTGGCGGCCAGCAGGTAGTGAGGGGCGGCCAGCAGGTAGTGTGTGGTGGCCAGCAGGTAGTGTGGGGCGGCCAGCAGGTAGTGAGGGGCGGCCAGCAGGTAGTGTGGGGCGGCCAGCAGGTAGTGAGGGGCGGCCAGCAGGTAGTGAGGGGCGGCCAGCCGGTAGTGAGGGGCGGCCAGCAGGTAGTGTGTGGCGGCCAGCAGGTAGTGAGGGGCGGCCAGCCGGTAGTGAGGGGCGGCCAGCCGGTAGTGAGGGGCGGTCAGCCGGTAGTGAGGGGCGGTCAGCAGGTAGTGTGGGGCGGCCAGCAGGTAGTGTGGGGCGGCCAGCAGGTAGTGTGGGGCGGCCAGCAGGTAGTGTGGGGCGGCCAGCAGGTAGTGTGTGGCGGCAAGCAGGTAGTGAGGGGCGGCCAGCAGGTAGTGAGGGCGGCCAGCAGGTAGTGTGGGGCGGCCAGCAGGTAGTGAGGGGCGGCCAGCAGGTAGTGTGGGGCGGCCAGCAGGTAGTGAGGGCGGCCAGCAGGTAGCGTGGGGCGGCCAGCAGGTAGTGAGGGCGGCCAGCAGGTAGTGAGGGCGGCCAGCAGGTAGTGAGGGGCGGCCAGCAGGTAGTGAGGGCGGCCAGCAGGTAGTGTGGGGCGGCCAGCAGGTGGTGAGGGGCGGCCAGCAGGTAGTGAGGGCTCCCAGCAGCTATAGTGAGGGCTCTCAGCAGCTATAGTGAGGGCTCCCAGCAGCTATAGTGAGGGCTCTCAGCAGCTATAGTGAGGGCTCCCAGCAGCTAGTGTGGGCTCCCAGCAGCTATAGTGAGGGCTCCCAGCAGCTATAGTGAAGGCTCCCAGCAGCTAGTGAGGACTCCCAGCAGCTATAGTGAGGGCTCCCAGCAGCTATAGTGAAGGCTCCCAGCAGCTAGTGAGGACTCCCAGCAGCTATAGTGAAGACTCCCAGCAGCTAGTGAGGGCTCCCAGCAGCTATAGTGAGGGCTCCCAGCAGCTATAGTGAGGGCTCCCAGCAGCTATAGTGAGGGGTCCCAGCAACTATAGTGAAGACTCCCAGCAGCTAGTAAGGGCTGCCAGCAGCTATAGTGAGGGCAACACGTAACTCATGACAGTGACTGCGTAATCCTCTCTTTTTTTTTCATACCAGTGCGAGCAACAAACATCATAGAGATGTATTGAGCACTGGGGATTAATGTCTAGTTAAAATTGGAAACTGTAGAGTGTACAAATATGTTGAGTAACTTACCTATTTGTACAATTTGTTGCCTATTTTTAGTCTCTCTCTCTCTCTCTCTCTCTCTCTCTCTCTCTCTCTCTCTCTCTCTCTCTCTCTCTCTCTCTCTCTCTCTCTCTCTCTCTCTCTCTCTGTCTCTCTGTCTCTCTCTCTCTCTCTCTCTCTCTCTCTCTCTCTCTCTCTCTCTCTCTCTCTCTCTCTCTCTCTCTCTCTCTCTCTCTCTCTCTCTCTCTCTCTCTCTCTGTCTCTCTGTCTCTCTGTCTCTCTGTCTCTCTGTCTCTCTGTCTCTCTCTCTCTCTCTCTCTCTCTCTCTCTGTCTCTCTGTCTCTCTGTCTCTCTCTCTCTCTCTGTCTCTCTCTCTGTCTCTCTCTCTGTCTCTCTGTCTCTCTGTCTCTCTGTCTCTCTGTCTCTCTCTCTCTCTCTCTCTCTCTCTCTCTCTGTCTCTCTGTCTCTCTGTCTCTCTCTCTCTCTCTCTCTCTCTCTCTCTCTCTCTCTCTCTCTCTCTCTCTCTGTCTCTGTCTCTGTCTCTGTCTCTGTCTCTGTCTCTGTCTCTGTGTCTCTGTCTCTGTCTCTGTCTCTGTCTCTGTCTCTCTGTCTCTGTCTCTGTCTCTGTCTCTGTCTCTGTCTCTCTCTCTCTCTCTCTCTCTCTCTCTCTCTCTCTCTCTCTCTCTCTGTCTCTGTCTCTGTCTCTGTCTCTGTCTCTGTCTCTGTGTCTCTGTCTCTGTCTCTGTCTCTGTCTCTGTCTCTGTCTCTGTCTCTCTGTCTCTGTCTCTGTCTCTGTCTCTGTCTCTGTCTCTCTCTCTCTCTCTCTCTCTCTCTCTCTCTCTCTCTCTCTCTCTCTCTCTCTCTCTCTCTCTCTCTCTCTCTCTCTCTCTCTCTCTCTCTCTCTCTCCCTCCCTCCCTCTCCCCCTCTCTCCCTCCCTCCCTCCGTACTATGATTGCAATTCCTGGGCTTCGATTACGGTGCAGACGGTGATAACGTCATGCGCTGTTGCATTCTGGGAATTTGCAACATTGTCATGTCGCATTCGGTGCAGACCCGACTCGTCCCAATGTTACTCAAGGCCCACGGGTGAAGGATAAGGCCCTAAGAGGAAGCATAGGGCTCACGGATGAAGCATAGGGCTCACGGATGATGCACAGGGCTCACGGATGAAGCATAGGGCTCACGGATGATGCACAGGGCTCACGGATGAAGCACAGGGCTCACGGATGAAGCATAGGGCTCACGGATGAAGCACAGGGCTCAAGGATGAAGCATAGGGCTCACGGATGAAGCATAGGGCTCACGGATGAAGCATAGGGCTCACGGATGAACCATAGGGCTCAAGAATGAAGCACAGGGCTTTGTGCCGTCTCTTTCTCTCTCTCTCTATCTCTCGCTCTCAGCATATGACAATAATTCAACCAAGTTTATTTTCTTGAAGTTGGCTGCTTGTGATTTTCTTAATCCTGTAACTTAACTGGCACATATATAATAGTTCTACAGTACATAAACATCCAGAATAGGTAAGAAAACATACAATGGGTCCCAATAAGAGCGAGTAATATATAACTCTAGACGAAGAGCATTTTGAGAGCCGTTGTTGATTTTCTAATTTCTGTTACCCTCTCTTTTTGCGTTACAGGTGATGATGGCTAGAGTGCGTGGCTGGCGTGGGAGCGCCGGGGTGCTAGTGGTGCTGCTGGCCGCTACGGGGACGGCCGCTCTGGCCTCCACCCTCCCTCCTCCTTGTGACAGGTCAGTCTCTCTTTTAGCGTCTCTACATAAACACACATTATGTATATTTTATATATATATATATATATATATATATATATATATATATATATATATATATATATATATATATATATATATATATATATATATATATATATATATATATATATGCAAGACACGGCGAGGTTAACGACATTATTATGAGAAACCTTACAACGGTCGTTTGTCCAGCAGAGAGAGAGCCCCGTTACCTAATGCCCCGCAACTCTGATGAGCCTGTCGGTCGCCCAGACGGGATCACGGTGAACACTGGAAGAATGGTAGACAGTTGGTGTGGGACTACTCTTACATTTCAACTTTAGCCAACACCTATGTTGGCTTAAGTGCTGCACAGGCAGGAGGTGCTGCCAATCACCGGGAAGCAGCCAAGTCACGTAAATACAGAGACCTTGATCACCACTTCAATTTTGTCCCCATTGCCTCAGAGACACTTGGTGCCTGCGGTAAAAGTGCTGCTAGTTTTTTGAAGGAGTTGGGGTCTAAGCTAATCGAAACAACTAGAGACCCTAGAGCTGCCAGTTTCTCTTTCAGCGCCTTAGTGTGGCAATCCAGAGAGGAAATGCTCACTGCATCCATGGTCCCTGCCCGCCATCTGAGGAGCTGGAGGAGCTCTACAACTTGTGACAAGTAACCTTGTACCCTGCACGTAACCAATGTTGTAACCCCTTTTTGTGTGATGACATTTTAAAATAAAGTTAGATATATATATACACACATACCAAAAGAATAGGGGTGGTAGGAGAAGAAAATATCAAAGTGTTCAGTAAGGATCCACAAGGTCTTCTCTGAGTACTCTTTATTTTCTTCTCCGAGGCTATGGGTCCCTACACTTGCACTAAGGTGGTACCCCTTTAGGTATTCAAATAATATATTTAAATACCTAAAATAATTTAGGTATTTAAATAATAAGGATTGCCTCTCCGAGCTGTTGGCACGGGTGCCATTTATTAATTATCCTTGCCTCGATGTACTTCCTCCATGCTCCGGGTGTCAGTATGCTCCGGGTGTGTCAGTATGCTCCGGGTGTGTCAGTATGCTCCGGGTGTGTCAGTATGCTCCGGGTGTATCAGTATGCTCCGGGTGTGTCAGTATGCTCCGGGTGTGTCAGTATGCTCCGGGTGTGTCGGTATGCTCCGGGTGTGTCAGTATGCTCCGGGTGTGTCAGTATGCTCCGGGTGTGTCAGTATGCTCCGGGTGTGTCGGTATGCTCCGGGTGTGTCAGTATGCTCCGGGTGTGTCGGTATGCTCCGGGTGTGTCGGTATGCTCCGGGTGTGTCAGTATGCTCCGGGTGTGTCAGTATGCTCCAGGTGTGTCGGTATGCTCCGGGTGTGTCAGTATGCTCCGGGTGTGTCGGTATGCTCCGGGTGTGTCGGTATGCTCCGGGTGTGTCGGTATGCTCCGGGTGTGTCAGTATGCTCCGGGTGTGTCAGTATGCTCCGGGTGTGTCAGTATGCTCCGGGTGTGTCAGTATGCTCCGGGTGTGTCAGTATGCTCCGGGTGTGTCGGTATGCTCCGGGTGTGTCAGTATGCTCCGGGTGTGTCGGTATGCTCCGGGTGTGTCGGTATGCTCCGGGTGTGTCAGTATGCTCCGGGTGTGTCGGCATGCTCCGGGTGTGTCGGTATGCTCCGGGTGTGTCAGTATGCTCCGGGTGTGTCGGTATGCTCCGGGTGTGTCGGTATGCTCCGGGTGTGTCGGTATGCTCCGGGTGTGTCGGTATGCTCCGGGTGTGTCAGTATGCTCCGGGTGTGTTGGTATGCTCCGGGTGTGTCGGTATGCTCCGGGTGTGTCGGTATGCTCCGGGTGTGTCAGTATGCTCCGGGTGTGTCGGTATGCTCCGGGTGTGTCGGTATGCTCCGGGTGTGTCAGTATGCTCCGGGTGTGTCAGTATGCTCCGGGTGTGTCGGTATGCTCCGGGTGTGTCGGTATGCTCCGGGTGTGTCAGTATGCTCCGGGTGTGTCGGTATGCTCCGGGTGTGTCAGTATGCTCCGGGTGTGTCAGTATGCTCCGGGTGTGTCGGTATGCTCCGGGTGTGTCAGTATGCTCCGGGTGTGTCAGTATGCTCCGGGTGTGTCGGTATGCTCCGGGTGTGTCGGTATGCTCCGGGTGTGTCGGTATGCTCCGGGTGTGTCGGTATGCTCCGGGTGTGTCAGTATGCTCCGGGTGTGTCGGTATGCTCCGGGTGTGTCAGTATGCTCCGGGTGTGTCGGTATGCTCCGGGTGTGTCGGTATGCTCCGGGTGTGTCAGTATGTTCCGGGTGTGTCGGTATGCTCCGGGTGTGTCGGTATGCTCCGGGTGTGTCAGTATGCTCCGGGTGTGTCAGTATGCTCCGGGTGTGTCAGTATGCTCCGGGTGTGTCGGTATGCTCCGGGTGTGTCAGTATGGTCCGGGTGTGTCGGTATGCTCCGGGTGTGTCAGTATGCTCCGGAGGTGTCAGTATGCTCCGGGTGTCATTATGCTCCGGGGGTGTCAGTATGCTTCGAGTGTGTCAGTATGCTCCGGGTGTCAGTATGCTCCGGGTGTGTCAGTATGTTTCGGGTGTCAGTATGCTCCGGGTGTGTCGGTATGCTCCGGGGGTGTCAGTATGCTCCGGGGGTGTCAGTATGCTCCGGGGGGTGTCAGTATGCTCCGGATGTCAGTATGCTCCGTGGGTGTCAGTATGCTCCGGTGGTGTCGGTATGCTTCGAGGGTGTCAGTATGCTCCGGGGGTGTCAGATATGCTCCGGGGGTGTCGGTATGCTTCGGGGGTGTCAGTGTGCTCCGGGGGTGTCAGTATGCTCCGGGGGTGTCAGTATGCTCCGGGTGTCAGTATGCTCCGGGGGTGTCGGTATGCTTCGGGGGTGTCGGTATGCTTCGGGGGTGTCAGTATGCTCCGGGGGTGTCAGTATGCTCCGGGGGTGTCAGTATGCTCCGGGGGTGTCAGTATGCTCCGAGTGTCAGTATGCTCCGGGGGTGTCAGTATGCTCCGGGTGTGTCAGTATGCTCCGAGGGTCAGTATGCTCCGGGTGTCAGTATGCTCCGGGGGGTGTCAGTATGCTCCGGGGGTGTCAGTATGCTCCGGGGGTGTCAGTATGCTCCGGGGGTGTCAGTTTGCCCCGGGGGTGTCAGTATGCTCCGGAGGTGTCAGTATGCTCCGGAGGTGTCAGTATGCTCCGGAGATGTCAGTATGCTCCGGGTGTCAGTATGCTCCGGAGGTGTCAGTATGCTCCGGGTGTCAGTATGCTCTGGGGGTCATTATACTCCGGGGGTGCAAGTATGCTCCGGGGGTGCAAGTATGCTCCGGGGGTGCAAGTATGCTCCGGGGGTCAGTATGCTCCGGGGGTGTCAGTATGCTCCGGGGGTGTCAGTATGCTCCGGGGTTCAGTATGCTCCGGGTGCCAGTATGCTCCGGGTGTCAGTATGCTCCGGGTGTCAGGATGCTCCGGGTGTCAGGATGCTCCGGGTGTCAGGATGCTCAGGGTGTCACGATGCTCCGGGTGTCAGGATGCTCCGAGGGTCAGTATGCTCCGGGTGTCAGTATGCTCCGGGTGTCAAGATGCTCCGGGTGTCAAGATGCTCCGGGTGTCAGGATGCTCCGGGTGTCAGGATGCTCCGGGTGTCAGGATGCTCCGAGGGTCAGTATGCTCCGGGTGTCAGTATGCTCCGGGTGTCAAGATGCTCCGGGTGTCAAGATGCTCCGGGTGTCAGGATGCTCCGGGTGTCAAGATGCTCCGGGTGTCAGGATGCTCCGGGTGTCAGGATGCTCCGAGGGTCAGTATGCTCCGGGTGTCAGTATGCTCCGGGTGTCAAGATGCTCCGGGTGTCAAGATGCTCCGGGTGTCAGGATGCTCCGAGGGTCAGGATGCTCCGGGAGTCTGGGTGTCAGGATGCTCCGAGGGTCAGGGTTAACTTGAGGTTATCTTGAGATGATTTCGGGGCTTTTTAGTGTCCCCGCGGCCCGGTCCTCGTCCAGGCCTCCACCCGCCAGGCCCGTGACAGCTGACTAACACCCAGGTACCTATTTTACTGCTAGGTAACAGGGGCATAGGGTGAAAGAAACTCTGCCCATTGTTTCTCGCCGGCGCCTGGGATCGAACCCAGGACCACAGGATCACAAGTCCAGCGTGCTGTCCGCTCGGCCGACCGGCTCCCTTGCTCTGAGTGTCATTATGCTCCGGGTGTCAGTATGCTCCGGGTGTTAGTATGTTCCGGGTGTTAGTATGCTCGGTGTCAGTATACATGATCCATGGTCAGTGTGCCAGTAGGGATCAAAGTGTCCACATGCTAGAAAAATGACAGGTTGGATAACAAGAACTTTTCACATTAGAGATGCTATACCGATGATGATACTTTTCAAAACGCTCGTGCTCTCTAGAGTGGAGTACTGCTGCACAATGATAGCCCCTTTCAAAGCTGGAGAAATTGCTGACCTGGAGAGCGTGCAGAGATCCTTTACTGCTAGAATCCACTCAGTAAAACATCTAAACTATTGGGACTGACTAAAGAGCCTAAAACTGTACTCCCTTGAGCGCAGACGAGAGAGGTACATAATAATTTACACGTGGAAAATATTAGAGGGGCTGGTCCCAAACCTGCACACAGAAATAACATCACATGAGACCAGAAGACATGGCAGGATGTGCAGAATACCCTCGTTGAAAAGCAAAGGTGCAACAGGTACTCTGAGAGAGAACTCTATCAACATCAGAGGCCCGAGACTGTTCAACACGCTTCCACTACACATAAGGGGCATAACTGGCAAACCCCTCACAGTGTTCAAGAGAGAACTGGATAAGCACCTCCAAAGGATACCTGATCAACCAGGCTGTGACTCATACGTCAGGCTGCGAGCAGCCGCGTCCAACAGCCTGGTTGATCAGTCCGGCAACCAGGAGACCTGGTCGACGACCGGGCCGCGGGGACGCTAAGCCCCGGAAGCACCTCAAGATCCAAGATCCATGTTACGTAATGTGTTTACCATCCACGGGTCATAAGGGTCGACAGTGCCCCAGTGGCTATAGGATCCGGGTGTCTCAATGCTCCCATGCTGAAAGACATGATCATGCCACGCTAAGATCAGGAATGATCCAGCCTCCTCACTCCCTGGGCGAAGAGATCAAACTCTTCGGAAAATAAGGGCTTTCAATGCTCCAGGGAGAGGAACAGTCATCATGGGGTAGAGATTATATGCTGCCCCACGCTCCGGGGAGTTGAGTTAAAGCCGACACACGCAAGACTGGAGAGGGAAGGCTACCTCACGCTTCAGTGCGGAAATATAAAGCCATGCCATGCTCCCTGGAGCATGGCATGGCCGTACATGGCCCATTGGACGTTCCAGGGAAGAGAGATTATACCTTCTGACGCTCCAGGGCACAGAAATAAGGCAGCCCCCTCACACCAGGGAGAGAGATGAGGCCCTCTTACGCTCCAGGGCACAGAAATAAGGCAGCCCCCTCACACCAGGGAGAGAGATGATGCCCTCTCACGCTCCAGAACACAGAAATAAGGCAGCCCCCTCACACCAGGGAGAGAGATGATGCCCTCTCACGCTCCAGGGCACAGAATAAGGCAGCCCCCCTCACACCAGGGAGAGAGATGAGGCCTCTCACGCTCCAGGGCACAGAAATAAGGCAGCCCCCTCACACCAGGGAGAGATGAGGCCCTCTCACGCTCCAGGGCACAGAATAAGGCAGCCCCCTCACACCAGGGAGAGAGATGAGGCCCTCTTACGCTCCAAGGCACAGAAATAAGGCAGCCCCCTCACACCAGGGAGAGATGAGGCCCTCTCACGCTCCAGGGCACAGAATAAGGCAGCCCCCCTCACACCAGGGAGAGAGATGAGGCCCTCTTACGCTCCAGGGCACAGAAATAAGGCAGCCCCCTCACACCAGGGAGAGAGATGAGGCCCTCTTACGCTCCAGGGCACAGAAATAAGGCAGCCCCCTCACACCAGGGAGAGAGATGAGGCCCTCTCACGCTCCAGGGCACAGAATAAGGCAGCCCCCCTCACCAGGGGGGAAGATAAGACCAATACATTTGGCCTTATATCATTTGAAGAAACTTAGATAAGGCCATCCAACACACTACAGTGAAATAAAAAGACCGTCCCCCTCGCTTCAGAGAGGAGAGACAACTATATCATGCTTCAGGGAGGAGAGACAATTCTATTCCACGCTTCGTTCACACCAGGCGAGAGATACATTCGTCTCCCGCTACGCTGTACAAATAATGTCCTCAAACTCTACCGGAGAACTGTGCAAAAACTTCTCACACTCCATCAATACGGCCGTCCAACGCTTGGTGTAGAGGCACGACCGTCCAACGCTTGGTGTAGAGGCACGACCGTCCAACGCTTGGTGTAGAGGCACGACCGTCCAACGCTTGGTGTAGAGGCACGACCGTCCAACGCTTGGTGTAGAGGCACGACCGTCCAACGCTTGGTGTAGAGGCACGACCGTCCAACGCTTGGTGTAGAGGCACGACCGTCCAACGCTTGGTGTAGAGGCACGACCGTCCAACGCTTGGTGTAGAGGACCGTCCAACGCTTGGTGTAGAGGCACGACCGTCCAACGCTTGGTGTAGAGGCACGACCGTCCAACGCTTGGTGTAGAGGCAAGACCGTCCAACGCTTGGTGTAGAGGCAAGACCGTCCAACGCAGGATTATAGGGACGGTCTCTGTCCTTATGGTTTATGTATTATTACTGTTGTGTTGATAGGTATAAATACATGCTGGGGCACACCTTTTGGGTGTGCCGTTATTGTTGTTGGAGTATTGGATGGAATTAGTTAGGATTAGATAATTTCTTTTGTTTTGAGGCATTGGTTGAAAATAGTGTTGGGTTAAAAATGTTGTTTTTGGAGTTAATGGTTAGGGTAGGGCAGGATTTCTGGATAAGAAAAGTGTGTGTAACTTGCTTTACACACAAATTTCTTAATTTCCGAGGAGGGGGAGTTGTAATGATCTGGGGCTCAGCTCATTGGTTCTCCCTTCTCCCCTCTTTTCCCTCTCCTTCTCCCTCTCCCCTCCTTCCTTCTCCCCTCCCCTTGGCCGTCATTCGTCTCCTCCTCTTCCCCCCCCCTGTCGCCCATTTGTCAGGGTCAAGAGGTTGACCCGAGGGTAGGGTGGTCGTGGATACCTTGGCTTCTCCCACTCAACTTCCCCACTCAGATATTTCCCTCTCCACCCCCTCTCATCCCCTCTCATCCCCTCTCTTCCCCTCTCACCGGCCTCTTCCCCATACCAGGCAGAGTCAAATGTCCCTACCCTTGATCTTAGAGGAGACAGGCTTGAACATAAATTATCAGTTTTGTAAACATTTCTCGCAGGTGTACTGGGGCCCCATAGAGGCGCCTTGTCCCCCTTCTCTTAGCTGGGGAGAGCTGACTCAATCTTCAGGAATTCATGTAGCTTTCCACGGCAGATCAGTGAAGGTGATTGGCCTGAGATAAGGGCCAAGTCCTTATTGGCCCTAGAGAGCCAGACCTCAGGCCTACGTGTTAAATGGTTGGCCATTGCCAAAAATATGGGTGGAGCCCTGGGGCTGTATTAGATGGTGGGAGGAGTAATCCTTCCCAGCAATAAGTTGGAAAAACTAAATTTCATCAGTGTGTCTTGGGAGTGTATTAGGAACAGGGCCGCAAGCCCGTATCCTCGGGGCTGAGGGCAGCCATCAACATCGTGGCCGTAGTGCGGGTATTTAAGGTATAGTAGCACTTGAGTTCGTGCCCTCAATAAATATCCATTGTGCCTCTAGGGAAATAGAATAGGTGATGTGTTCAAATTGTCTTAATTTACATGTTTCATAAAATAAATTGTATAGCTTGTCCAGTGGTATTCACTTAACTCCCCTTTGATATATTTTGCTTCTTTGTCATTTTTAGGTGTTGTATTGGAAGCCCCCATGTTCTCCTACTATTAATCGATACTAAAGTTGCCCTTGGATTTAAATTAGTAACGTAAATTACACAAACTAATTTTCCAAAATTTATTACTGAAATTCATATTACCCGGAGTCCCATGGTTACTGATTCCTTGCCTTCCTGGGGGATCGGTGATAGACACATTCAGGTATGGTGAGTCGGGAAGGTGGTGGCAGTGCTTTAATGGTTTTTATTTTATAATTAGTAATAAGCGAATAACCCTTGTCCTTGGTGTATCTTCCTCATTTAATATTCCTCTTATATACGTGGCAGTCCAGTGAGGGGTCATGCTGGACTGTAACAGTGTTAAGCTGGGGTATTGAGTGAAAAGAGACAGAGATGTACAACAGAGAGCGTATATTACGATCACGAGAGATAACCAGATAACAGGATTAATACTGGGGAACATTGGGTTATTACTATAGAGGCCGCGGTTATTACGACAGGGTAAAGCGGTCATTACATAGAGGCACGACCGTCCAACGCTTGGTGTAGAGGCACGACCGTCCAACGCTTGGTGTAGAGGCACGACCGTCCAACGCTTGGTGTAGAGGCACGACCGTCCAACGCTTGGTGTAGAGGCACGACCGTCCAACGCTTGGTGTAGAGGCACGACCGTCCAACGCTTGGTGTAGAGGCACGACCGTCCAACGCTTGGTGTAGAGGCACGACCGTCCAACGCTTGGTGTAGAGGCACGACCGTCCAACGCTTGGTGTAGAGGCACGACCGTCCAACGCTTGGTGTAGAGGCACGACCGTCCAACGCTTGTGTAACACGGGTTTGGGTACCTCTCTCTACGTACCTACCTTCTTTACCCTCTACCCGTATTCTTACTTTTATTTCTAAACCAAGGGACTCCAAAACTTTTAACAAAGCCAACTCCACGCCACGTGGTCCTAAGACGATTGACCGACTTAGGATTCTACACCCAGTATGACGTGACCTAAGCTCTGAACAAAACCCTAGAGTCACCTCTGCTGCCACCACCAGACCAGTAATACAAGAGCAATGATCGAGGTCTGGATCGATCACGCTAATTAATCAACCTAGGGGCTTGATCCCCACTATAAACGATGACCTTGAGTGTGGAATAAATTACACGGTAATGATAACTCCGATTCGATGTTAGAATCGGCGCCCAATGCAACTCTGCCTCGTGTGGACCACGTGACCAGGACAAGTATACACATAACCAAATGGAAACAATAAAAATGCAAATTATTAACTTAATTTATTAAAAGAAAACTAAAACAAAAATCTAAATCTGTTCACTCCCTATCACTTTAACACTCCCTACTTGACCTGAGTGGCAAATGAGACTATTTCTATACTTGACAATAGCAACTATACCTTGGGCGACCAGCTAGATGTCTTGGCTGGTCTTGGGGAGAGGTAAGATGTTTGACCTCTCCCAGCTGCTTCCGTGACCACACTGATCTCTTCCTTGTCTGGTCTCCCCCAGAAAGAACATTGTATCCTTCCGCCTAGTCAAAGTTCTACCAAGTTACTAGCAAGGTTTAAGTTATAACAATTAACCTCTGTTTGTACTGAATTGATCCAGACTGGTTGAATTATTTTACTTTAATTAGATTACACAAACATCTAACGGCAAAGCTGTTCCCGATCACAAAAATGGTTATTAAAACTTTGAGAAATATTAGACATGTCAACCCTGCTGACCTATGACCGCCGGTCACTCCGCTTTAGAAGTTAGATCTGATTCGTGACGTCACTGATGGTGACTTAAACTCAATAATTAGAATACTCTTGATATTGTATCCAGTACTATTATACAATACAATTTTAATGCAAAATGAATAAAGGCTAATTTCTCTAAATTACTGAATACTATAGGATGATTCATTATACGCAGCTATGAACAAAGCGTTGGTTATTTCCACCGCGAATTCCCCTGGGGGTCAGGTCACCATGCGGCTCAGCTTCCCATTCTCTTTTGTCGATAAACCACTCTGGATAATTCTTACAACAGCCTAGTTTGTTACAACCCCCCCGCACAAGCACTTAGTAAACCTTGTTAATTTGTTAAAATTCACGAGGTTTAGTATCCAAACCCACAATTCAACTCATGCCACAAACAAAAGCTAACCTAACTAATAAAATTTGACAAATAATAGTCCAACATCATAATAAACATGTTCATATTTCATAAATTTCTCAGCTGTCAACTGACAGCAATCCTCCAACATTAAGAAACATACATCCTATCCTTACTGACATAGCTAAATAACATGTCCCTACTCTACCATCAAAGACTAGCTATTAAACTCTCTTGGCTCTTCACTAGCCAAGTCCATGTGTCCTCTAGAGCCGGCCACACCGTGCTCAAACAAACATTAAAGTTATATCATCAGACTGAACTTTCAGTCATCCGGGAGCGTACTACGGAACTATCAGTTCACATCCGTGTACTACCCACTCCCCATCAATGTCAACCTTGACATGCTAAGGAACACACCTAACGTTTATTACATGTATCTAAAAATATAAAAAAAATTCCTATACTATATCACAGGTTTCAGCTGACTGAACAGCCAAGTGTTCTCACTCACTAGAAGTGTCAATGTTTATATTGGTCCGCCTCTCCTGTGTTCAAACATTCTGAAAAAAATAGCACAACATAATTTTCCATAACCGTTTGTTCTGGGCTGAGACAATTACACAGGGGCTTCGATTTTGATTACTGACCAATTTATAGAGTAAAATTCATATATTATACCAGAATTATTTTAAATCTGTTTTTCAACATTTAAAAAATATTGTGATTCTAACTCTGTTTTTCAACATTTAAACAAAAGTGTCCAGATGTTCTTTACACAGATGTTCAGAGCCAACTTTGTTGTTTGTATCAATTGTTCATATTGAGTAATCGAAAAAAAAAAATCGATGCTGCTGGATGCTGAATGTAGTCGCTGACGATGACGGTGTCGATCTTGCTTCTTCTCATGTGTAGACATCAATACCTGGTCCTCTTGTACTCCCATCCGGTACTCCTGAATGACGACAGAGTGTAGTAGAGCGGAGTGCCAAGTGACAGCTGTAGAATACTGTTACTTCGGCCATTAATCTTGCTCTCGACAGTCCACACGCCTTCGTATCAATCACAGTTCACACGGCAGTTCTTGATGTTAAACTTGACGGCGCAGATGACCACAGCAGAGCAGGACTGGATGTACCAACGGTGTCTCTTAGCAGGAGTGGTGTCAGAAGGTCGTAGAGGCGGGTTGCTTGTTTGCAGAACAGGTGAATCTCGTCTTCCGTCATTGCTCACGTCATCTCAGGCGTTTCTTGATGTCCCCAGGTTACTAGGCCGTAAACACCAACTGTGTATACCCTCGTACCGCCGACTTTAGGCCAAAGGAGACAATTTTGCGACCTTCTATTGGCGAGTCCCGGTACTCTGTAGGGAAACCGTGCCTTCCACCTGTGACCGCCTTATTTCCGCTTTCTTGTTAATTCAGATGACGTAATCATTAATCTTCCGGCGAAATTCTTGAGTACTGCTACGTGCTTTCCATTTCTTGACCTCTCCTCCAACACTGCTGGAATGGCTGCAGTCTTGATGACGCAGCAGGTGGGTAGTGGTGATCTCGAGACAGCTACCCCGGCGTTGTATGGCACCTCCGGTGACTGCTATAATGTGGACAGCTCGCTGGCCCTGACAACCTCGTTAGTGACGTGAGGCGTCGGCCGGGTGACTCTTGGACAGTCACTTATCCCCAAAGTAACTGATGTATGGGTTACTGGGTCTGGTGGGGGGAGGGCTTTGTGTAACGTGCCTCCCCCCTCGGTCTTTACAGACAAGGGTTCACGTGTGGCTGGAACAACTGGGTCGGTGTACCAATCAGACCTGGAAACAGACAGACACAACACAGCGGAAGCATAGATATACTCTGGGTTTGGTGGAGGTGGAACCCCAGAGCACGGTAAAAGTTGCTACCTGAGTCAAGTATAGACATAGTACATCTCATTGCCTTTACAGGAAAATCTAATGAACACTAAATTATACTAACCAAGGAAGTTACTTTACTGTATAGCGCGAGATCTCGTCACCATAGGGTGGCGAGACTGCACCTGACTACTGATGAGCGATGACAGAGGGTCATCCTCATCTTCTGACTCGTCGGTGAAGCCATGAGTCAGCACTGCTGAGTCAGGAACTAGACCCGCTGAAGGCAGTTCTAATTCCTCTCTAGCATGATAATGTTTCAATTTATTCACATGAATTGTCCTTTCCACCTGGTCCTCGAACACTCCTTTTATAACAAGATTAACTGGCCCCGCCCTTTTAATTACTCTATATGGTCCTCGCCACCTCGGAGCTAGTTTCCTGCTCTGATTGGCGGGCGCAGCCTCATTCACTCTCAATACGAGGCTTCCTTCCGTCAACTCAAGAGGGCGCACTTTCTTGTCATAAAAATGAGCATACCGAGTCCGTGCCTTCTTGGACGCTTCAGCTGCAATATTCCATGCATTTCTCATTTTACCAAGGACCTCTGAAGGATAGTCCTCCCCGTATGCAACATTATGTCTGTTAAGCAGACCTGACGGGAAATTGCATGAATTACCAGTAAACAAATGAAGTGGTTGGGTGTTAATTGATTGGTGGATGGCAGTATTCAAGGCGAACTGAACATAGGGTAGGTGTTCATCCCAGGTGTTTGCATCATGTTCAGCAAGGATTGCAAGCATATCCTTGACTGAACGATTAGTCCGTTCCGTCATTCCGTTTGCTTGTGGGTGGTAGGCCGTTGTAAAAGCCGAAGTTGTCTCTAAAATCTTACAAACTTCTCTAAATATATTCCCATTGAATTCTTGACCCCGGTCAGAGACTAAAACTTTAGGAGGTCCGAATACAGTAACGAACCTACGCAAGAACGCATCTGCAACCGTACGAGAATCCTTCTGAGGTAATGCAACTAGTGTAGTGTATCTAGACAGATGGTCAACTAGCACCAACACATATCTGTTACCTGAATGACTGTGGTGTAAATCAATCAGATCGGCCCCCACACGATCTAACGGTTCACGAATTTCAGGGAATTCCTGAAGTGGGGCTTGTACCTTAAGGGTACCTTTCCTCCTCTGGCAACGAGGGCACGACTTCACGAAATTGATTATCTCAGAAAGTAATCCTGGAAAATAAAATAGAGACTTTGCTTTTAAGTGCGTTTTAAAGATCCCCGGATGCCCTGCAATTTTTGAAGCATGTGTAAGCTTTAACGCTGATGACCGCAACGCGTCCGGAATAACTAGTTGAAATACTGCCCTATCATTCTGGCTATTAACATAATACAGGACGCCCTGTTTCATTTCAAAATCATGTATAGGTAAATTCTTTTTCTTTTTGGGGTATTTTCCTCCCTCTAAATACTCAATAATCTCTTTCCATCTCGGCTCGTTCATCTGGTATTCTCTCATTTTATCCGATGGAATGGTTTCAATGTTTTCATTAATCTGTACTGCCGCTATATTTCTACTTAGCGTATCTGGCACAACATGGGCTGGACCAGGCTTGTACAAAATCTGGAATGAGTGGGCCGAAAGTTCGTGAGACCAGCGTGACATTCGTGGGCATTTCGTTCGCTTTTTAAATATGTGTGTTAACGCTCGATGGTCTGTGTAGATTACAAAATGCCGCTGAAATAGGTAAGGCTCGAAATACCTAACTGATTCTACTACTGCCAGTGCCTCCCGATCCGTAGCTGAATAACGAACTTCAGGTCCTTTGACCTTCCTACTGAAATAGGCTACTGGATGGGGTAAATTATCTGCGTCTCGCTGAATTAAGCACCCGCCAATAGCAATACCGCTGGCGTCAGTGTGCACTTCCCACTCTTTCTCAAAATCAGGAATAGCCAATACCGGTGTCGTGATTAGTTGGTCTTTCAGTTTGCGATAGGCCTCGTCATGTTCTGATTTCCACACAAACTTCGCATTTTTCTTTGTCAGATCAGTCAGGGGTGCTGAAATGCCAGCGAAACCTTCAATGTGACGACGAAAATATCCGGCCGCCCCCAAAAACCTACGCACGTCCTTTGCTGTCCTTGGAGTAGGCATGTCAGCAATGGCGCGGCAAGAATCTGGGTCAGGTCGGATACCGTCTGGGCACACCTGGAACCCCAGAAATTTGAATTTCTGAGCCGCCAAGGTGCACTTCTGAACATTCAGCCTGAAACCTGCCTGATCTAACAACTTCAAAGTCTCAGTCAAGTCCTGTAGGTGTTCCTCAAACGTCCTGGAATATATCACAACATCATCCAGGTACGCTAAAGAATGCCTACCCAGTACCGGACTAAGGATAAAGTTGATGGCCCTCTGAAACGACGAAGGCGCTGTCTTCAAACCAAACGGCATCCTACGGAATTGATAAGTGTGCCTACCATCCGAGAATGCTGTTTTTTCCCTATCCTGTTCTGCCACCGGGATCGCCCAATACGCCGATTTTGCGTCAAGAGTTGAGAAATACTTAGCAGCACCAAATTGATCTATTATCTCCTGTATTCGGGGCAACGGATACACATCACCCTTAGTTAGTTCGTTCACCTTCCGGTAGTCAACACAGAAACGATAACTACCGTCCGGTTTCCGAACTAGCACAACAGGAGAGAGCCACGGTGACGTACTAGGCTCTATCACGCCCTGTCTCAACATTTTCTGGCACTCCTCCCTGATAATGTTCTTTGCCTGTTCCGGCAACCTCCACTGTCTTGTGTACACAGGCAAATGGTCACCAGTTGGAATGGTGTGCTCGATCTTATCAAGGAGACCAATCTGGTCATCCTCTGTCGCAAACAATTTCGGGAATTTTCGTAAAACTCCTCTCAGTGCCTTCCTATCCGCCTGTGCAACATGTTGCAAATCAAGTGCTGAAATTAATTTTTCTACTTCCTCTACATTCTGTGCAACATTTCTCGTTTCGTATTGTACTTTGGATGGTGTTTTAGTTTTCAACATATTCAGTGCACTACATTGTGCAGTGACGGCTGGCGTCTCAGCTGACTCATGGTGAAAGATTTCTGTGTCCTCCACCATGGTTCCCTGAGATACCCTATCACCTGCCCTGAAGCGAAAAGTCTTATGTGAAAGATTGACAACTGGAATGAGTGCACCTTTATCGAGCACTACAACTAAGTGATGAGGAATTAATAAACTATCACATCTCCCAGCCACCTGAAGGGTGGTACCTGGTTGTATGTGACGTCCCACGGCTACTTTAATAAATTTAACAGAATGTGGTGGGCAACTCTGTTTAGTCAATGCATGCAATGCGCATGACCTCTTAACTGTGTCTGGAAGAGACTTAAAAATCAATTTTGGATAGTGCGCATTATATTTCAGCTTCCTCTTAATTGAAGCTACAACTGGAGGATGGTCGATCATCTCCACTGGGTAGGAAGTCTGTCCCAACTGCAACCTGCAGTTCCTAGCCCCTTTTTGAGCAGACAAGGAATAATCAAATCGCGACAGAAAATCAGTTCCCATTAAGATGTGACCAGGAAAATCAAGGTTCTCTACGATCGTACATGTGTGAGGCTGCAATCCCCCATCAATCTCAAAATTAACTGTACCTTGACCTACGATCTCAATCTTTTCCCCATTGACTGCTGTTAATGTCTTTGCGCAACGTTGAAGACGTGCATACTTAAAATTGCTGAAGGCTGACTTTTTAATGACCGTTGCCTGGCTTCCTGTATCAACAAAAGCTGTCAATCTCACACCTTCCACTTTCACCTCAAAAGTAGGCCTGCCATCACTAGGAGCCTGCTTTCATGCTTTCGTAATAGTGACTTTACAGTCCCTCTGTATGTGCCCACGCATCCCGCAGGAGTAACACCTACGCGGATCCCTGTTGTTACCCCGCGCAGGGTGGCTCGAACTTGCCGCTGAGGGCTGTCTCCTGCCTGATGAACCCGCGCCACAGTGACTCGGCTTGGCTCCCTCGCCTTTACTTACCGCCTCTACGTATGGCGACAACTGAGTGCCCGATGTCCCTGCGCGCGTCCGCCTGTCTAGGGCTGTGGCGGCCTGTTGGACTAGGTCTTCATAACTCACACCCGCTCTCCCCGCAAGGAACAATGGCCCCATATCGGAAGGTAACGTTTTGCAGAACAACTCTTTAGCGAATCGCTCTGCCTGACTCGAATCGAACCCCAGTTCCTTAGTGAGGTCGTCAACCCTTCTCTTTAATATTGACCCGAAATCCTTGACAGTGCTTCGGTCATCCCTCTTAAGTGACTTGAGATAAAAGTAAGCCTCATCCTCTGAAACCTTGTCTTTGAATCTGTCCCTAATCGCTTGGACAAACTGAGGCCAAGATGTCAGGTGCTGAAACTCTGTAAATCCCGCCAGTGGACCGGCTACGTGCACGCAAGCCCCCATAGCGAGAGCAATTTTCGATCTATCCCCCGGGACAGCTTCTAGCATCGAACCAATTTCACAAAGCCAGTCTTCCACCTGGCGGTTGCGTTCCACCTTAATAAGCGACAACTCCCTACCTCTGAGTGTCGGCAGAGTCAACTTGGGAATCAGACTCACAAGTCCCTCTGTATGTGACGCGGAGCTACTGGCAGTGGGTGGGTCCTGGGGTTGGGAACTGGGTTGAGGTTGGGGTTTGGGCTGAGGTATGGTGTGGGTGGCCTCGGGTTGGGGTGTGGATTGAGGTTGGGGTTGAGGCTGAGGTATGGTGTGGGTGGCCTCGGGTTGGGGTGTGGATTGAGGTTGGGGTTGAGGTATGGTGTGGGTGACCTCAGGCTGGGGTGTGGATTGAGGTTGGGGTGGGTATGGGGTGGCCTGGGGCAGGAATGGGTATGGGTATGGGTCAACCCGTTCTCGCAAATTTAATAAGTCAATATTGACTTATTAAATATGTGCATAGGTGACATACTTAACATAATAGATACCCTTAAAAAGATTCATAGAAAATACCGACCTTACCTAACCTTGTTAGTATCTTAAGATAAGCATCTTATTGCTTTGTAATTACAATTATTACCTAACCTATAATAGGTATAGGTTAAGTAATAATTGTAATTTCGAAGCAATAAGATGCTTATCTTAAGATACTAACAAGGTTAGGTAAGGTCGGTGTTTTCTATGAATCTTTTTAAGGGTATCTATTATGTTAAGTATGTCACCTATGCACGTAGTTAATAAGTCAATATTGACTTATTAAATTTGCGAGAACGGGTTGGTATGGGTATGGGGTGGCCTGGGGTTGGAATGGGTATGGGTATGGAGTGGCCTGGGGTTGGAATGGGTATGGGTATGGGGTGGCCTGGGGTTGGGGGAAGGGTTGGTATGGGAACTGAGGATGGGGTTGGTATGGGAATTGAGGATGGGGTTGGGGTTGTTGTAGTGACGGATGAGGTGTACCTAGGTGGTCCCCAGTGGTGTCGGAAGAGGTGCTGTCCTCTACACTTCCACTTCCACTGGTCCCCACTGACTGGTCACTGTCTGGCTTAAACATTTTCTGTGATTCCTGGTGTGCCACGTCTTTTCTAAACTACCTTATAGTACACCCTCGACCCGAACTCACTACAACCGTGTTCTTACACAAATAATAATAAAAAAAATCGCAACTCTTTTCTAAGAGAAAACTACTAAATTCCCAAAATAGGAAATACACCGATTTATCGAGAGAATCGCTGAAGTGAATCCAATGAATGAGTGTCTGCCCCGCACTCGTGTCTGACCGTGAAATATCCCGCAGTTCTATTGCTGAAACCTAAGTCCTTTACGTTAAAAAAAATTAAGGAATCTAATTTATATAAAACAATTTAAATGATAACGCAACTAACGCGTAGCACTCGTGATGGATTAATAAAGAATATTTACTGTACTTGAATACTAAAACGCGCTTGAAGTGAGCAGCGTGGCCACTGATGACTGATGGAGCGGGACCAGCTGCGCTGAAAAAACTAAGTCCCGCGCTTTTTCGCTTAAACGCTGAAAAATCAAAATTTTTGTTCTGAAGGAAAATAACTAGTTTTACGTTAATAAACCGCTCTAGCGATTAATATAGACACCCAGGACCTATAAATGCTTACTAAAAATTGAATTTTTATCAAAAACTGCGTTTTTACTCAATTGCTGGACTCTGCCAAATTTTCTGACTCCGAGGGAAAAATATTCTATCACCCCAAATATCACAAAACTTCTTTAATTCACAAAAATTTGGGTTTCTCGTTCCCAGATATAAATACGTTATTATTTACTGCTGACGTTGTATGCAGAACAATACTGACTCTTCGGGCGGTTTCAACACTCACTAATTCGAATTTTCGTCAAAATCCGAGATTTTCACCTCCAATGGACTCTGACAAAATTACGACACGATTTTCTCGAAAAATAACTAAATTCGGCAAAAATGTAATTATCACTGTTTAATGCTTTACGAACAGAATTACGTCCCTTGCGCGCACTAGAGAGTAATACTGACCCCAGAATATACACGAAACATGAAAATTAGAATTTCCGCCAAAAAGTCAGATTCTAGCCCAAGCTGGACTTAGAAAATTTTCCACCTACGTTTCTACTGAAAACAGTTCTAAGTCTACAAACACAATTCTACCGTCTTACTGGTAACAACTAGAAAATATCACACGCATCGACTGGGGAATCCTAATGACGCCCAGATCATACACGTGACCCACGAATACAAATTAATTACAGTTAACGACTTTCCGACATTGACTTAGCCGAAAACTTATCCCAAAATACTTAGAAATATTCCACGGACAAATAACATTTACACGCAACTTACTATCCCTTAAACTCCTTCACTTATCTATCGTGACCGACACATAGCCCTAAGTCCAGAGGATTAACTACACTCTAGCAACAACGCCTCTGACTTAGACTAATACAACAGGGAATAGCAAAAAAATGTACGCACTTAGCCTAATATGCAAGAAAATGCTAAACACTTTGAAAAAATTTTAACCGGGGATTGAATTTAGGGGAAAAAATTAACTTCTAGAACAACGAAAATAACGGAAATTACTTTATAAATTTAAGTATACTTAATTCAAAAATGCACTCGACTTAATCTTATAATTGTTCCTACCGGCTCGCCGTACCACACCTAGCCTAGGGGCCACACCCTCTAGGTTCCAACAGAGCGACACGCAGCTTTCAGCAACAATTATGACTAGGGACGACTCAACCTCCACTAAGTGTGCGATCACTTAGTTGTTGAATCGCTGCTAGGTAGGTTACTAGTCCGTCCCTCGGAGGCCGCAACGCCCTTCACGGATTACGTTTTTCCTAGCGTTTTGGGTCGTCTAATAACGCCCTCGGACTATCTATTGGCGTCCCTCAGATATATCCGCCCCCGACAGCCCTCAAAGAACTGCTGTTGAGAGTATGGTGGCTCCCAACACCTCTGAATTAATTGCAATGGGTCGAGTATGGTACCCAGTCCAATCAACTCGGAGCGGTCTCCTTTTCAATAAATCTATTTTAACAGCCTAATCTTACTAACTAAACCTTAATCATATCAGCCCGCATGACCCAAGATTCGCCAATCCCCACTCAAACGCACTTGTGGGGCGCACTGCTAATCCTGACCCGCGGCTGTCTCCTTAGCATCCGCGCACGTGTTCGAACGGCTAGACGCGTGAGCCTTTCAACAATTTCAAACAAAATTGTTGAAACCACCGCTGTGCACCATTGTAACACGGGTTTGGGTACCTCTCTCTACTTACCTACCTTCTTTACCCTCTACCCGTATTCTTACTTTTATTTCTAAACCAAGGGACTCCAAAACTTTTAACAAAGCCAACTCCACGCCACGTGGTCCTAAGACGATTGACCGACTTAGGATTCTACACCCAGTATGACGTGACCTAAGCTCTGAACAAAACCCTAGAGTCACCTCTGCTGCCACCACCAGACCAGTAATACAAGAGCAATGATCGAGGTCTGGATCGATCACGCTAATTAATCAACCTAGGGGCTTGATCCCCACTATAAACGATGACCTTGAGTGTGGAATAAATTACACGGTAATGATAACTCCGATTCGATGTTAGAATCGGCGCCCAATGCAACTCTGCCTCGTGTGGACCACGTGACCAGGACAAGTATACACATAACCAAATGGAAACAATAAAAATGCAAATTATTAACTTAATTTATTAAAAGAAAACTAAAACAAAAATCTAAATCTGTTCACTCCCTATCACTTTAACACTCCCTACTTGACCTGAGTGGCAAATGAGACTATTTCTATACTTGACAATAGCAACTATACCTTGGGCGACCAGCTAGATGTCTTGGCTGGTCTTGGGGAGAGGTAAGATGTTTGACCTCTCCCAGCTGCTTCCGTGACCACACTGATCTCTTCCTTGTCTGGTCTCCCCCAGACAGAACATTGTATCCTTCCGCCTAGTCAAAGTTCTACCAAGTTACTAGCAAGGTTTAAGTTATAACAATTAACCTCTGTTTGTACTGAATTGATCCAGACTGGTTGAATTATTTTACTTTAATTAGATTACACAAACATCTAACGGCAAAGCTGTTCCCGATCACAAAAATGGTTATTAAAACTTTGAGAAATATTAGACATGTCAACCCTGCTGACCTATGACCGCCGGTCACTCCGCTTTAGAAGTTAGATCTGATTCGTGACGTCACTGATGGTGACTTAAACTCAATAATTAGAATACTCTTGATATTGTATCCAGTACTATTATACAATACAATTTTAATGCAAAATGAATAAAGGCTAATTTCTCTAAATTACTGAATACTATAGGATGATTCATTATACGCAGCTATGAACAAAGCGTTGGTTATTTCCACCGCGAATTCCCCTGGGGGTCAGGTCACCATGCGGCTCAGCTTCCCATTCTCTTTTGTCGATAAACCACTCTGGATAATTCTTACAACAGCCTAGTTTGTTACACTTGGTGTAGAGGCACGACCGTCCAACGCTTGGTGTAGAGGCACGACCGTCCAACGCTTGCTGTAGAGGCACGACCGTCCAACGCTTGGTGTAGAGGCACGACCGTCCAGCGCTTGGTGTAGAGGCACGACCGTCCAACGCTTGGTGTAGAGGCACGACCGTCCAACGCTTGGTGTAGAGGCACGACCGTCCAACGCTTGGTGTAGAGGCACGACCGTCCAACGCTTGGTGTAGAGGCACGACCGTCCAACGCTTGGTGTAGAGGCACGACCGTCCAACGCTTGGTGTAGAGGCACGACCGTCCAACGCTTGGTGTAGAGGCACGACCGTCCAACGCTTGGTGTAGAGGCACGACCGTCCAACGCTTGGTGTAGAGGCACGACCGTCCAACGCTTGGTGTAGAGGCACGACCGTCCAACGCTTGGTGTAGAGGCACGACCGTCCAACGCTTGGTGTAGAGGCTCGACCGTCCAACGCTTGGTGTAGAGGCTCGACCGTCCAACGCTTGGTGTAGAGGCATGACCGTCCAACGCCTGGTGTAGAGGCATGACCGTCCAACGCTTGGTGTAGAGGCACGACCGTCCAACGCTTGGTGTAGAGGCACGACCGTCCAACGCTTGGTGTAGAGGGACGACCGTCCAACGCTTGGTGTAGAGGCACGACCGTCCAACGCTTGGTGTAGAGGCACGACCGTCCAACGCTTGGTATAGAGGCACGACCGTCCAACGCTTGGTGTAGAGGCACGACCGTCCAACGCTTGGTGTAGAGGCACGACCGTCCAACGCTTGGTGTAGAGGCACGACCGTCCAACGCTTGGTGTAGAGGCACGACCGTCCAACGCTTGGTGTAGAGGCACGACCGTCCAACGCTTGGTGTAGAGGCACGACCGTCCAACGCTTGGTGTAGAGGCACGACCGTCCAACGCTTGGTGTAGAGGCACGACCGTCCAACGCTTGGTGTAGAGGCACGACCGTCCAACGCTTGGTGTAGAGGCACGACCGTCCAACGCTTGGTGTAGAGGCACGACCGTCCAACGCTTGGTGTAGAGGCACGACCGTCCAACGCTTGGTGTAGAGGCACGACCGTCCAACGCTTGGTGTAGAGGCACGACCGTCCAACGCTTGGTGTAGAGGCACGACCGTCCAACGCTTGGTGTAGAGGCACGACCGTCCAACGCTTGGTGTAGAGGCACGACCGTCCAACGCTTGGTGTAGAGGCACGACCGTCCAACGCTTGGTGTAGAGGCACGACCGTCCAACGCTTGGTGTAGAGGCACGACCGTCCAACGCTTGGTGTAGAGGCACGACCGTCCAACGCTTGGTGTAGAGGCACGACCGTCCAACGCTTGGTGTAGAGGCACGACCGTCCAACGCTTGGTGTAGAGGCACGACCGTCCAACGCTTGGTGTAGAGGCACGACCGTCCAACGCTTGGTGTAGAGGCACGACCGTCCAACGCTTGGTGTAGAGGCACGACCGTCCAACGCTTGGTGTAGAGGCACGACCGTCCAACGCTTGGTGTAGAGGCACGACCGTCCAACGCTTGGTGTAGAGGCACGACCGTCCAACGCTTGGTGTAGAGGCACGACCGTCCAACGCTTGGTGTAGAGGCACGACCGTCCAACGCTTGGTGTAGAGGCACGACCGTCCAACGCTTGGTGTAGAGGCACGACCGTCCAACGCTTGGTGTAGAGGCACGACCGTCCAACGCTTGGTGTAGAGGCACGACCGTCCAACGCTTAGTGTAGAGGCACGACCGTCCAACGCTTGGTGTAGAGGCACGACCGTCCAACGCTTGGTGTAGAGGCACGACCGTCCAACGCTTGGTGTAGAGGCACGACCGTCCAACGCTTGGTGTAGAGGCACGACCGTCCAACGCTTGGTGTAGAGGCACGACCGTCCCGCAATCCAAAAATACACACACAGAACGCCGCCTCACGCTGCAAGGGGTGGAGAGATAAGGAGGTCTCACGCTCGAGGGAGGGGGGGGGGGTAAAGGGGGGGAGGGGCGATAAGGCTGTCACACTACGCTCCAAGGAGGAGATATAAAGGTTCGCCTCCAATACCCGAGCCACCAAGGTTGATACCATCAGCAGAGCGCTCCTCACAATAAAAAAAAAATAGACACCGTGAGTTTTTTCCCCCCCTGTTCCGTATCCTCTCACTGATTAGTTCATATTGTCAATACTCCCTTTTTTAATGTCTTTATCAGCCCCATCCCCCTCCCCCCACCTACCCTTCTCCGTCCATTAATTAATTTTCAAATTATTAGTTACCTTCTCTCACAAGACTTCTCCTTCTCATCAATAATATTTTTTGCTCCAGGTTTCCAGTCATTCTTTCACCTGTTGCGTCTTTTCACCAATATCTGTAACGTAACTAAATTTTGTGAGGGGTCTCGGCTCATAGAATCCCGGGATCGAATCCCTGGCGGAAAGAAATGGTTAGGGTCGTTTTCTTTCACCTACTATTCCTGTTCAACTAGAAGTAAATATGTTCCGGGGAGTACATATTTGTAAATATGTACAGGAGAGCAGCTGTTGTGGGGGGGGGGGGTTGCATCCCGGAGAGGGTCAGTAGTTCGACCTTGGGGGAGGGGGACCTAGAGGCCAGCCTCACGTGTACACATACAAGGTCTGCTTCTCCCACGACCAATTGAATTTCCCAAGCTTCTTCCTAATTGCTCCCCTTATCGACCTTGCTTTTACATCTCCATTCATCAATACCATAATGCCAGTATTCATCAGGTGTCTCCTCTTCTCGATTAAAAGTCCCAACGCCTCACATTTACCAGAGATGCAAAACTGTCCTTCTGCCAACTTCAGAGAATTCCGTCAGCTTCTGGGGTAATTGCATTTCTTGACGAAGAGCATGTCGTGAAGAAGAGGCGGGAGGGAGGGTAAGGGGCAGCCAGGAGGAGTCGGCTGGGGGGGGGGGGTGAAGGTTAAGGGGAGAGATAGAAGAGGGTGTGAGAAAATGGATGGGGAGAGGAGAAACTAGAGGAGAGAACTCACACTCATTGACGCAATCTTATATGACTCGAGGTAAAAAAAAGGCACAGAAAAAGCTAAGGGAGAATGAGCAACAGAAGAGCGTGGAAGAAGTGGAAAAAGAGCCTGAGAGGAGAAAAACAAGGTTGGAGAGTTGGTGGTGGTGAATGTTAGAGTGGGAGCCGGGGGCGAGGTGCGCCAACACCGCGCCTCTCTACTCTTGTAATCCATTAGTTAGGAGTGAGTAGTAGCTAGTGAATCACGCACTACAACACTTGACATGTACTTCCACCCATCGTTTGTTAGGTGTAGTAGTGCATGAGTCACTAGCTAATATTCACTCCTAACTTGTGCATTACATCACGCAACCCGTTCTCGCACTTTCTTCTAGTCAATATTGACTTATTAAATAAGTGCATATGTGACATACTAATTTATTGTGAATATTTTAGTTTACCTTGAAAAGCTTCATAGAAAACATCGACCTTACCTAACCTTCTTAGTATGTTAAGATAAGCATCTTATTGCTTCGTAATTACAATTATTACTTAACCTATACCTATAATAGGTTAATTAATAATTGTAATTACGAAGCAATAATATGTTTATCTTAACATACTAAGAATGTTAGGTAAGGTCGGTGTTTTCTATGAAGCTTTTCAAGGTAAACTAAAATATTCACAATAAATTAGCATGTCACATATGCACTTATTTAATAAGTCAATATTGACTGTAAGAAAGTGTGAGAACGGGTTGGACTCCAAGGCTGCGCGACGAGTGTCGTCAGCGCTGTCTCACTGCGCATCGTGTTTACATTTTTTTAATGGATCAAAATATTGAATTTCTACGCTGTATAAAATGTGTGTGTTATCCTTTCGAAAGTAATTAAATGAAAGATTATATTTATTTTTTGACGATCTTCCCTTATCAATTTCTCTCTCAATTTTGTTTATATTTTTACTCGATTACAAAATGCGACGTTTCGTCCACAATTCTGGTCATCTCCAGGGGCCAGATTCATGAAAGCACTTACGCAAGCACTTACGAACCTGTACATCTTTTCTCAATCTTTGGCGGCTTTGTTTCCAATTATTAAACAGTTAATGAGCTCCGAAGCACCAGGAGGCTGTTTATAACAATGACAACAGTTGAATGGGAAGTTTGCATGCTTGTAAACTGTTTAATAAATGTAACCAAAGCCGTCAAAGATTGAGGAAAGATGTACACGTTCGTAAATGCTTGCGTAAGTGCTTTCGTGAATCTGGCCCCAGGCTATCAATACAGAATATATACAATGTAATTATCCTCATCACATCTACAGATTTTCTCATTGATACATCACGATAGTGTGATTACTCTGTGTATTGAAGAGGAGCGCCAGGCGCAGAACATTCCTAGATGATAGAGCCAGAGTGCATGGGGGGGCGGGGGGATTGTGTGAAACCCTGGACCTAGATTCAGGAAGCTCTGTGTATTTCTTCGTAAGTGGGTTTGCTACGAAGGTTCCTAAGTGCGCCCTAAGAAGATGCTTAGGTGCGATTCAATAAGGTATACTTAGGAAGAAAATTGTTGGTTCACCTGCTTGCCGATAGAGGTCACTACTGTGTTTCGTTTGGCCAATCAGAGAGCAGCAACATTCTTCATATTGAAGATTTAGCGCTGGCTTATCGGAGCTCTACTGCCGCCTATTTACGTCGAATTTTCTTATAAAATTAGTATATTTCGAAGTAAAACAATGTTTTTTCAACTTCTACAGGCAGCACCGACATTGTAGTAAACAAATATGTTACATTTGTTGTTTACCTACGTAATTCTAAGAGATACTGTGTAGCTGTCCTTGTTGCTCGGAAGATGCGCTGACAATTATTGTATATATTTACTGAATTTACCCAAGGGCCACTAACTATCTAGTGGCCTCGAAGAGGACAGAAAGCCGGCGGCTTGTTAAAGGGCCCGCCAATTGTCTTAATGATATTTTTTAGCTGGAATTTGGCATTTACGGCTTTAGCGGGTAGGCGGTTCCATGGGTTTATAGCCCTCTTGGTGGAAAAAAAACATCTGTTTTCAGTCCTACTTGAGAGAACATACTCTCCAACACTATATCTGTGATTGTCCTGTTATCAGTGACTTCATACCAAATGGTATGAGGTATTTTGAGCTCTGTAATTGCTTCATACACTCAGGAATATTGGAAGATATTCTTGTGCTGCACCCAGATTTTGCCAGTGGAGGCTAATAGATCAGCATTAAGTATTTTGTTCTCTCCTAATTCCATGTATGACTGGCCATCCTGTGAGGTGATGATGTTGGGTGAGCTTGTAGCTGGTTTTTGATCTACACTGTGTGGTCCTTTATACAGAATAGGGAAGCAGCCCATTGCTGTGTATACCTAAACATGTTTAAAAATACATTGTTTGAGAGGAGTTTTGTAGAAACTGGTAAGAGTAATTATAATATAATGTTTCCATGATTCAGTGCTTACCTCTTGTGAAAATTGCTTAGAGTTGTTTAGTCAGAGTTGATTTGTTTTTTGTATTGAGGCTGGTATTTTCTAAATTGATTCCATGTACAGTATGTCTAACCATCCTGTGAGATGGGAGTATTAGATAAACTTATAGCTAGTTTTTTATCTACACTGTGTAATATTCCATATAGAATAGGGTAGCAGCACATTGCTGTGTATACCTAATCTTCTTAATAAAAAAAATCAGTAATAAAGATTTTAAATTATAGTTTGTATTATTACAAATACAGTACTGTATTATCCTTATTAAATCATGTTGACCATGGATCATTAAGATCTCATGTTGATATGTAATACTAGTCATATTTCTTTTGAACTGCTAATCCATGCTAATCATTCATTAAATTGTGCATTATGTCTCAATTTTTCACTTCCTTGGATATACTGTACAGTACAAAAAGATAGGATAAAAATAAACCAGTAATATTTCTTTCATTATATTTTTCATTTAAATAACTGCATCAATATTTTTACAGCTGACAGGATTTGTTTTACCATACAGGTGCATTATTTGTTAAAAAAAATTTGGTTTATTGTTACACACAATGGTGCTACATAGCCTTCCCAGCTTGGTGCCTTCTTTTAATACTTACTGATTAAATAATAAATAATAAATACATTTTATTCAGGAAAAGTACATACAGTTGATTTACAAACATAATGTTGGATTTATAGACAGAGCTAGTACATACAATACCTAAAGCCACTAATACTCATAGCATTTCGGGCAAGGTGTGGGGGGAAAAAACAGACAAACTTAGTAATCGGGATTAGGTATAAATTGTGTTGAAAGAAGGAATAAAAAATACAAAAAGGGGGGTCAGCATAGCATAACTCAGCAATTGCACATGTTGGTGAACAGCGTTGTTTAAAAAATAGCAAGACATGGGTTGACATTTAGGAGGTAAGTTAGGTTACATGGAGTTAATTAGGCAGTACTTGGTTTAACTCTTAAACTGGTTGAGAGAGGTACAGCCTTTGACATGATTCGGGAGGTCATTCCACATTCTGGGTCCCTTGATTTGTAGAGCACTTCTAGTTTGGTTACACACAGCCAAATTGAGTAACAGGAAGAGGTCTTGGACACAAATTTGTTCCATACTAAATGTAGAGGAATCAGCTGAGTATTCCTCAAATAAAATAAGTTGCCTCAGCTTATAAGGTAAATAAAATAAGCATTTCTCAAATAAGTAGCTGCCTCACCTCACTGCCTTACTGCTACATAGCCTTCCCGGCATGGTGCCTTCCTTTGATAATTACTTGTTCCACACCCAAATTGTATAACAGGAAGAGGTTTTGGACACCTACTTCCCTCTCTCTTTCTTAATAATCTACAGTATATAGTCATAATTATAGCTTTAAGTATTCAATGAATAAAGTTTGTGACATTTTTACCCTTCTCCTTACCTAACATCATTTGTGCAGCATATTTTTATTTTATGTCTCACCCAGATTTAATTTCAAAATAAAACCAAACTAAATAAATTAGAAATGGGTATGTATAGCTAAGGTACACCCTTACTACTAGGTGAACAGGGGCATTTGGTGATAGTAAATGATCCCATCAGGCAGGGCTCATCACCTTCTCTCATATTTCATGTTCACCAGTGTTTATTTACTTAATAACTACTGGTATAATATCTTGCTATTATAAAACTAATGCTACTATCATCAAACACATATTTACTTCAAGTTTCAAGCAGAGAATGCATATATAACTAACACGAAGGATTCCTCTTCACTAGATTCACCAGCTATAGTATTTTGGTCATGTTCCAATATCATAAATCGATCCCAGTGTTATGTAGTAGAGAAAAAATGACTTATATCCAGTTTACGTAAAGCTACGAGTGGTCGAAACCACACTTAAATCCCGGAATGAACTTACGAAGGTTTTTCCACTTAGGCTAGCTCTTTGAATACGGACGTAGCCGCCACGAAGGCGCTAAGAAGGAATTCGCTCTTAGCTAAGAGGAAAAACCTTCGTAAGTACCTTCCTGAATCCGGCCCCTGGTTATGCTTCAGTGGAAGCCTCGGGAATCGTCGAGGGTTTAGTAGAACTCCAGGTTGCAATTCTTTTACCATGTCGTGGCCTAGTTGTTCTGGGACGTATGCCTGGGAATACTCGACGCATAGGTTCGAATCCCTCATCACGCCTGCTACGGATTTTATCGTTAGAGTGATAGAGATCCAAATAACAATCCCAAGATAAATGATTGATTTAGTGACAATATGTATCAATAAAAGATAATGTCTGTTTGACTGCCTCTTCGAGGTTAGAGGCCAGATGGTTTCTGTTAGCCTCGTGCAACTTTCCATGGTAAATGGTGATAGTATAACGAGTGTCATGGGTGGTTGAGGACCACCACCATATGCCCCGCCTTAAGTAGGAGTCACTCCTATTGCGACAACCAGCGACGACTACTATCAAGTCTAAAATGAGGGTCTGATTGTCCATCTTGTGTCGTCGAAGTTAATTTAACGTTGATTCAATATCGGTAATGAAGATTAAACTTGATTTAACGTTACTCGAGCATGTTTCGCCATATGAGAGATTGAGAAGGAAAATGGGAGGGAGAAAGACTAGGAGATGAGGAAGAGAAGGAGAATGGGAGGCTTCGAGGGGGGGAGAGAGAGAGAGAGAGAGAGAGAGAGAGAGAGAGAGAGAGAGAGAGAGAGGGGGACTAGGAGGATGGTTAGGGAGGGAGAGAGAGAGAGAGAGGGGGACTAGGAGGATGGTTAGGGAGGGAGAGAGAGAGAGAGAGGGGGACTAGGAGGATGGTTAGGGAGGGAGAGAGAGAGACCAACAGGAACCCGGGCGCCACCAGAGACTCCATCTAGTAAGAGATAATACATAGCAGAAGCCCTTCACATCATATACCTGCATAATTATCAACAGGTAGCACATATCATGGTCTGTATTTCCTTCTAACTTAATGACCAAGCTACCATCCCAACACACCAATATGAATTCATGACCCAATTACTCTCCCGTCCCTACACCTTAACCGTCATGCGTGTCAGCAGTGACACATGGAACTTAATACAAAATGTGATATCCAACAAACGCGTAAAATTAACCATGCAATTAACTCTTCAGGTTATATTCGATAACAAATGCTTACAAGAACGAATTCTTGCAAAAAATTACAGTATGAGTCCCCCGAGCTCAAAGCGGCAGCTAAAAGCCTTCGTGAGAACAAGGAGATAGTTGTCAGGAGAGGCGACAAGTCGCCAATATACGTCATTCTTAAAAGACGAATATCTGGCGAAAATGAACCTCATACTCTCTGACCAAACTAAATTCCAAAGGGTAACGAAGGACACTACAGCCGAATTGAAAGCAAAGGTCAACAAACTGATCGAAACTGTGAACGCCAAGAAATCCGGACTCCACCTGCCAAAGATTATTGGGGGATTATAAACCTGGATATGCGTATGGAAATGTCAAGACACACAAGCCTGGAAACCCACTTCGGCCAATCATTAGCCAGATACCCACACCCACGTACAGACTGGCGAAGCGACTCAACGGCCTGCTGACTCCTTATGTCCCTTGCGCCTTCAGCCTGAAGTCTCCAAAGGAATTTGTTGACTTACTGCGGGGCACACGGGCCACAGGGATAAGAGCCTCGTTGGACGTAGAATCACTGTTCACCAACGTACCTGTGGACGAAACAATCGGGATGATAGCCGACAGAGTGTATCGTGATCCAGCCTGTACTCCTCTTGACATACCAGAAAATATCCTAAGGAAACTACTCCAAGCTTGTACTAAAGAGGCACCCTTCTTGAGTCCGGATGGGCACATGTATAAGCAAGTAGATAGGATCGCCATGGGTTCTCCCCTAGGTGTCCTGTTTGCAAACTTCTACATGGGTACCATCGAGCAAAAAGTCTTAGTCGACATGAACTTGAAACCGGCCATATACTGCAGGTATGTTGACGACATTTTTACACAGGTACCTGATGTCAGACATCTGCAGGAGCTGAAGGAGGCGTTTGAGCAGAGTTCCGTGCTGCGTTTCACTTACAAGATGGAAAAGGATGGGAAGCTGCCCTTTCTAGATGTAACAGTCATGGAAAAGAGCGGAGGTTTCCACACTGTAGTCTACACTAGCCTCGTAGGGGCCTCGTAGCCTGGTGGATAGCGCGCAGGACTCGTAATTCTGTGGCGCGGGTTCGATTCCCGCACGAGGCAGAAACAAATGGGCAAAGTTTCTTTCACCCTGAATGCACCTGTTACCTAGCAGTAAATAGGTACCTGGGAGTTAAGTCAGCTGTCACGGGCTGCTTCCTGGGGGTGGAGGCCTGGTCTAGGACCGGGCCGCGGGGACACTAAAGCCCCGAAATCATCTCAAGATAACCTCAAGAAGAAGATACACTAAGGAAACGAACATAGGAATGTGCCTAAATGCCAACAGCGACTGCCCAGACAGGTACAAGAGGAGTGTTGTTAACGCATATGTCGACCGTGCTCTCAGCCACAGCTCAGAATGGAAGCAAGTCGACGAAGAACTCTGTAGGGTAAGGCAGGTCCTAGTCAACAACGGCTTCTCCAATGGTTTCGTCGAAGACATCATAAGAAGGAAAGTGAAACGCCATGCAACCTCTGAAGAGACAACTAACACAACACCTATACCCCCTATTAAACTATTTTACAGGAACTTCTTTTCCACAGCTCATAAAACAGAGGAAAGGGTCCTGAAAGATATTGTTAATAGAAAAGTTATCCCTACAGACAAAAATCAGAGGATACAACTGACGATATACTATAAAACTAGAAAAACGGCCAGCCTACTCATGAGAAACTCTCCAGACACAAAGCAGAACGCTTTAAAAGAGACCAACGTCGTCTATGCCTTCAAATGCCCTCTTGGGGACTGTAAGCTCCAAAAAACCCAGTATATAGGCAAGACAACAACATCTCTTTCTAGGCGTTTAACGATGCATAAGCAACAGGGCTCCATTAAGGAACATATATATAATCTCTTCCCACAACCAAACCATTGCCAGAGAAATCCTAGTAAACAACACAGAAATCATCGATAGATACAGCGATAGCAGACGGCTTGACGTTTGCGAGGCACTGCACATTAAAAAGTCAACACCAGCAATCAACAGCCAATTAATGCACAACTATATTCTACCCACCTCAAGACTCCGCTCCAATATAGAAGCATCAAGAAATATGGACCAATAGGCTTTCTACAATCACTTCCATTCAATACCCATTGTTTCGTGTTCTGTCTTGTGGTGATGAAATTAATACCCTATTAATACCACCTCACTCAAATGTAGATATAAACAAATCGGAGATGTGTAAGTTCTATTCAGTTGTGTATGTGTAAACTAAAGTCTTTGAAAATGTAATAAGTTTTACGAAACGCGCTCAAGTGTCGCGTCAGACTAGAAATAAAAATGAATTTTGGAGAATTGATTTTTGAATTACCACTAACAGTGAAAAGAAATGTACGAAAGATCGAGAAAATTCGTGTTAGAATTATTAATCTTACTTTTTCGGTCATATTTAATAATATATGTCTACAGGAAAGACTGCTACCAAAATATACTAATATATATATATATATATATATATATATCGTACCTATTAGCCAGAATGCACTTCTCGGCCTACTATGCAAGGTCCGATTTGTCTAATAGACCGAGTGATTTTCTTTATTTTCAAAATAATTTTGAAAATAATATATATATATATATATATATATATATATATATGTCGTACCTAGTAGCCAGAACTCACTTCTGAGCCTACTATGCAAGGCCCGATTTGCCTAATAAGCCAAGTTTTCATGAATTAATTGCTTTTCGACTACCTAACCTACCTAACCTAACCTAACTTTTTCGGCTACCTAACCTAACCTAACCTATAAAGATAGGTTAGGTTAGGTTAGGTAGGGTTGGTTAGGTTCGGTCATATATCTACGTTAATTTTAACTCCAATAAAAAAAATTGACCTCTTACATAATGAAATGGGTTGCTTTATCATTTCATAAGAAAAAAATTAGAGAAAATATATTAATTCATGAAAACTTGGGTTATTAGGCAAATCGGGCCTTGCATTGTAGGCTGAAAAGTGAGTTCTGGCTACTAGGTACGACATATATATATATATATATATATATATATATATATATATATATATATATATATATATATATATATATATATATAGTTTCATTGAATATGACCGCATATTCTGTATTTATTATTTTCTGGTTTAGGGCTTCTATCCCTCTAACTATTTTCTTAGCATCAGGGCTTAATTGAAATAGGAGTTCTCCAAAACTCATTTTCGTACTTTTAAGGTGAAGAAAAGAAGTGATTTACTATAGAGTGTATTACACTTATTTGTATAATTTGCACGACGTTTCGAACCTCCATGGTTCATTCTCAAGTGAACAGATCTTACAATACTAGTTGATTTTATACCCACATTAGGTCAGGTGATAATACAATGAAGGTGAAAACATGGGGGGATACATAAGGGATAAACATAGGGGCTGCAGAAGGCTTATTGGCCCATACGAGGCATCTCCTATCTAAACACAAAGATTAATCCAGTGTAATTGGCCTGTTATGTTGGACATTGTCTTCTGTGTTGGCATCGATATGTTCTTGTCTTGTCCTTACTCTCATGGTGGGTAGAGTAAATAGTTCCGTGATTTGGGTGTTCATGGTAGGTCGCTCTATTCTTATGTGAATTGCCTCAAGAATTTGTAATCTTCTTGAATCTTGGGTTTTGTCTATTATGCAAGTATTCTTGTTCAACATTTCTCTTGTTAGAGTAATGTCATGGGCTTGTCTCATGTGATTCCTAGGAATCACATGAGACAAGCCCATGACATTACTGCTATTGAAACAGCCGAACATCAACGAAACGCGCTCAATATATATATATATTGTGACGGTAAAGTGTTGGAGTGTTGATGTTCGGCTGTTTCAATAGCTGGGGGCAAGGCCTCGTCACATTTACAGAGAAAAAAAAAAAAGAAGATCGTTTGCCCATTTGTCTGTGGTAAGGTAATGGGAAGACACACAAAACACAAAGTATAAACAAAGAAATTATAATTACTCTAGAAAACAAGATATGAATAAAGACACTCTCTTGGCTTACGTAAAATTCAAAACAAGTCAACAAACAAAACAACATGAATAATTAAAGGCAGTAAAAATTTACTCTTAGACAAAATAAAGTGTAAGTAATAGTAATGGTAAATCAAATCAGGTGCTGAGAATACTGGCTTCAAGCTGCCACCTCTCTTAGTACACGACAGCCAGAGCTTTGTCTACTAGAGAGAGATGTAAACTCCAAAGAGCACAGAGATGTTCTGAGGAGTACGGCGTGTGCTGGCCCAGACGTCGACTCAGGTAGTGGCGTGAGTGCAGGTGCGGCGACACACCAGCTAATCAGGAACAGGCAGGCGGAGAATGAGTAGTTTGCTGGTTTGACGGCGGGCGGGAGCCGGTGTGTCTGGTGGTGCAAGGTACGCTTTGCTTTCTGGGCAAAACGTTTGGCGATACTGGTGGACATATCTTCAATATAGTATCTGGTACTTGAATGCAGGTGTGTATATATATATATATATATATATATATATATATATATATATATATATATATATATATAATCTCACTTTATTTTAAAATTTCATTAAACAAAAAGGGTTACAATATTGGTTACATGCAGGGTACAAGGCTACTTGTCATAAGTTGTATAGCTCCTCCAGCTCCTCAGATGGCGGGCAGTAACCATGGATGCAATGAGCATTTCCTCTCTGGATCGCCACACTAAGGAGCTAAAAGAGGAAACTGGCGGCTCTAGGGTCTCTAGTTGTTTCAATCAGCTTGGAACCCAGCTCCTTCAAAAAACTAGCAGCACTTTTACCCCTGGCACCAAGTGTCTCTTGAGGCAATGGGGACAAAATTGTAGTGGTGATCAAGATCTCTGTAGTTTTGCGCCTTGGCTGCTTCCCGGTGATTGGCAGCACCTCCTGCCTTTGCAGCACTGAGGTCAACATAGGTGTTGGCTAAAGTTGAAACGCAAGTGTAATTCCACACCAATTGTCTACCATTCTTCCAGGGGGTTCACCGTGATCCCGTCTGGGCGACCGTCAGGCTCATCAGAGTTGCGGGACATTAGGTAATGGGGCTCTCTCTCTGCTGGACAACTGGCTGTACTAAGCTTTAGTACATTAATTATGTCATTAACCTTACTGTGTCTTGCATGCCATCCTCCTGTCCTTTGGCAGAGAAGGCTATGCCGTCCGTACCTATCTGCCACTGCCTTGCTGCAAATAAACCTGAATTCGGTGTGGATAGAGGCAGCGAGGCGGAGAGCCACAGCAATTCGGAGGGCCTGTGGTGTGAGACGAGTGCCGGTTGCTGACATTGGGGTTGGTAATAGGAAGTCACCTGCATGGGGAGCTGCTACAGCTCTAAGTCGCGCAGTGTCATGTGGTACTGTCGCAGCTTCTTGGTCGGCAATGGGGCGATCCCAGCTGGATGGCTTATGATGGAATAAGTTTTTTTTTGTGTGTGTGTATGGTGTGTGTGTGTGTGTGTGCGCGCCTGCGTGCGTGCGTGCGCGCGTGGTGGGGCGGGCTGTGTGGGTTGCAAGGTTCAAGTGCATGGCAGGCAAGAATAGCCGCCTGCATGACGAACAATGCAGCAGGGGATTTTCCTTGTGCCGAAAGTATGTAATTGTATTTAGTGCACATCATGTCTTAAAAAGAATTGTGTTTAGCTTTTGCGTTTCAGATATCAGCAAGACTTTTGCGAGTTCTTGAGACTTTTACGTTCTACTACACTGTTGTATCATTACTCTTTTACTTTGTTCATTTCCTCTTATTTTTCCTTCTTATTTTTCTGTTGTTTGAAGACCCCCCCGTTTAGCCTTCACACTCAGTGGCCCGCGTGTTATGAACTCACTCTCTACCATGTGTGTAGGTCTGTTGTGGTAATACTTGCCTTGTTTACGTGCTTGCTCTGTACTCACCTGTTTGTATTCATCTGTTTGTGCCTGCAGGCTCGAGCGTTGGCTCTTGGATCCCGCCTTTCTACTCTTCGGTTGTTTAAAGCAATGACTCCTGTCCTACTTCTCTATCTTACCTAGTTTTAAAAGCTCTAAATACTGTTTGCTTTCACAATGTGTTCCGTTAGTTCATTCCATTTCCCCACTACTCTCACGGTAAAAGAAAACTTTCTAACATCTCTATGACTCATCGGAGTTTCCAGCTTCTACTCATGTCCCCTTGTTCTGTTGGTATTCCGAGTGAAAGTTTCGTCTATTTCCACTCTGTCAATCCCTTCAGTATTTGGTAAGCTGTTATTATATCCTCCCCCCATCCCATCTCAATTTTTTTTCTAACGTCGTCAGGTTCAGTTCCTTCAGTCGCTCTTCATCCCATGCAAATCCGGAACAAGCCTCGTCACAAATTTCTGAACCTTTTCCAGTTTCCTAATGTGTTTCTTTAGGTGGGGGCTCTATGAAGGGGCTGCATACTCTATGACTGGTCTCACGTAGTCAGTGTAAAGCGCTCTGAATGCCTCCTTATTTAGGTTTCTGAATGACGTTCTAATTGTGAATGACGTGTGTGTGTGTGTGTGTGTGTGTGTGTGTGTGTGTGTGTGTGTGTGTGTGTGTGTGTAATTGTCCTCGACTAATTGTGCTGGAGGGGGGTTGAACTTCGACCAATGGGTACCGCCTCTCAGCTGCCAGTCCACTAATGTACTGATGCCTGAGCTATTGGGCTCTATCTCACTTACATTTGAAACTGTGTATAGAGTCGGGCTCCACCACATCACGTTTTAGTGCATTCCGCTGGTTAACTGTCCTGACACTGACAAATTAATTCTAATTCTGCTTTGGCTCATTTGGGTACCCAATTTCCACCTGTGTCCCCTTGCCCGAGTGCCACCCGTGCTAAATAGTCTGTATTTATCTACCCTACTAATTCCTCTAAAATTTTGTGTTGAATTCATGTTTCCCTTTACTCTCCTGTCTTCCAGCGACGTGAGGTTATATTCCTCATAACTCACACCTTATAATTTTGGGATTAGTCTTGATAGCGTATTTATAAACTTTCCCCAACTTCGTCTTATCACTTGAGTTGCATACTCCAGGATTGGTCTGACATATGTAGTACACAAGGTTCTGAATGAATCCTTATACAAATTTATAAGGGCAGGTAGTTTTTTCGTTGACCAACTGAGCATATGCCACTGAAGATATCCGATTGATGTGGGCTTCAGGTGACAGATTTGGTCTGATGTGGGTTTCATATCGACACTCAGATCCTTCTATCCTATTCTTGAATGATTTAATCTCCCATTTTATACCTTGTGTCCACTCTCCTGCTCCTTGCACTTAATATCGTATCTTTGCATATACTTGAATTTAACTCTAGTAGCCATTTGTTGAAGTATTCTTTCAGTTTATCCAGGTCATCTTGTGGCCTCATGCTGTCTTACGCCTTACCTATCTATTGCTTTTAGTTTTTGCATCATGAGCAGACAAATCGGAAGAACACGTCTGTTCCCTCTGGAAGATCATTTACGTATATGAGAAACACTATAGGCCCGAGAACTGAATCATTTGTGTGCATATGTGTGTGTGTATTTACTACTTGTGCTTGCATGATCGAGCTCTTGGTCCCCGCCTCTCTAACCGTCTGTCGTCTTATGTATTAACTCCTTACATATTGATCTCTGCCATATCCACTACATATTTTCCTCTGTCCCGTCACACACACATCCCCCAGGATGCGGCTCACAGCAACTGTCTAAAATGTAACTGTTTACAACTAGGTGAACAGGGGCATTAGGGAAAAGAAACACTGGCCATTTGTTTGTGTCTCGTCCGGGAATCGAACCCGGGTTAGCAGGGTGTGCGTGGCGTTGGGGCATGCGTGGGGTGAAATACTATGATCGGCTGGGGGGGGGGGGGGAGAATGCCTCCCCTCAGGCATGCTGTTCCTCCCACACCTCCCCTTCCCTCTCTTATCCTCCCCTTTTCTTTACCCCTCCCCTTTATCCTCCCCCTCCCCCGTATCCTCCCAGACCATGTCTTATATTTCCGTAGTTACCCCCCCCCTCCCTACCCTCTCTCCCCCGTCCTGTTGGTACACATACCAGAGCTGGTGAGACATCTTGCCTCTATACCTCTCCCCGCTGGTACTTCAGTGTTTCCCTCACGTCTCCTAGTAATTGGTACCTAGCGGTCCACCTGGCACCCCTGGCACCCCCGTTACAGGTGGCTCTGGTAAAACACCGTGTTTCTCCCCATTGGGTGTAGTTCACACCCCCGCTACCACGAGAATATTCTCTTATCAAGTAAATATTCAATTGATAATATATTGGTGGGGGAGATTATTATGTGACCAATAGAGCACTTTGTCCAGAAGTAAGTGGACTAACCAATAGAAATGAAACTTCCAGAAGTAAAATTATTACACTTGTAACACTTTAATAAGCACACTTTTAACACTGTAATCAATTAATTATTTCCCGAGACCAGTAAACAAGGTAGTTCCAAGGACCCTAGAGCAGGTAAGAAGGGGATGGACGGGAAGGGGCGGGAAGGGGCGAGGATGCAGAAATCTTGAGCTAGAAACTGGAGACGAGTCGAAGAGGGGAGGAAAAAAGTGGGTGGCCCAACCACCGTGGGTAAGACTTGCAGTTGGCACTGTGGTAGGTTGGTAGGGTGGAATTCACAAGGTTGCTCGCTGATGTTCCTTGCAGGAGGCCGGGCGTCTCGTCGCGGATCTGGTGGTGGTCTTCGCTACTACACTTCGTTGATGGTCCTTTTTTTTCTTGATGATTTTATCAGGCTCGGATCGTCGATCTTTTTCTTCTTCCTGGGCTTCTTGGCCGGTCCGTTGGTCTGGCTACGGGTTGTCATGGTGGTGCTGTCGTTGGAGGAAGTGTCCAGAAGGAAATCTTCAGTTGAGTAGAGGCACTTTCGGGAAGATGATGTTGATCCAACTGAGACTTCCTCATCCGATGAATCGGCTGACTCAAAAGTCAGCAGAAGCGGTGTATCTTGAGGGTTGAGTTCTTGCAGGTTGAGTTGTCACCGCAGGTCCTGCAGCAGACTAAATAGTTCTGTGGGTGCACACACACGAGAGGCGGAACTGTGGCAGTTGTCGTCGGATGAGGCGGCGTCGGCGTCTGGGTGGGTTGTGTGCAGCTGCAGCAAGGCGGGCGTTGGAGCTGCTGACAATAGGACCGTAAGCGTGACGGCGCTCACAGTGACGTCCGAGACCGGATCCGGAGATTTTTTTTTTATTGTTGCCGCCGGAGGTGGCTAGTTTATTGTGCACCACCTCCATACATACCATACCGCTTTTTGCGCTACCGCTCACCCATCCTGTGAGCGGTAGCGCAAAAAGCATTACAGAGGGCACAAAAGGTCTTTATCAGACCTCAACGGAGATTATTACATAAACAATTTCATCTATCATTCACACCTTATAATTACAGTGTCAGCTAGTTACAGAGAACGTTCTATTTCAAGAGCTATATATTTCAGTAAGTCATTACACTTTAATGGTAAGTCTTATCACTAATACATAATTGTTTGAGGAATGGAGATATTATATTCATAGGGGAGCTGCTGTTTGTTTTTAGTCTTCATAATACTCTACTTGTTTATTATTCTCATATGTCGTTTATCTACTGGGAGCGAGAGTTGGATACAGTGCAAGGATTTTATGTAGTTTATCCTTAGTAATAAGATAGGTTGCCATATCATACAGCGTGAGTTTAGATTTATCTCTAAATGGCTCAATTTTACTACAGTCCAAGATATAGTGTTCGAGTGTGTGTCCCTGTCTTTGTCCACACACTTTACACTTTACTTCATCTAGATCCCAATACAAGCCCAACTGCCAGAGATACTTGTAGCCAAGTCTTATTCGAGCTGTGACAACATCTGTTAGTCTGCTGACATTTACTTGCCCCATACACATGTTTTACTTCATACAAGTTCTATTCATACGTTCTACTTAATTCAAATTCATCCAGAGTTCTCGTCTAATAACACTTTTAAGGGTCCTATTTAATATCTCAAGATTCGGTTCAATACTGTCTTTATTTATTGCAGCCTTAGCAAGGGCGTCAACTTTATCATCTTCCTGCAGGCCAATATGAAAAGGAATCCACAACATTTTTATATTTATCCCCGTGTTAAGTATGCTTATATATCTATGTCTGGCTTCTGAGACAAGCACGTTATTACTTGATTGCAAACTATTTATTGCTAGTAGTGAGGAAAGGGAGTCGGAAATAATTAAGCTGTTTACTTTAATGTTGTCAATAATTCTGAGTGCTATCAGTATAGCTACCAACTTAGCTTGCATTATGGATGCCCAGTTACTAACTCTTATATTCCTTTGAATTGTGCTGCCATCGGGTTGATGAGCAATAACAGCACTTCCTGCCCTCCCTGTAGCTATATTGACTGATCCGTCAGTGTATATGGTCTGTGTTATGTTGTTTTCAGTTTGTATATTGTGAATGTGTTCTATGGTGATTAATTTAGCAGCAAGCTGAGCATGAGAGTTGTTTGTGTCCGGAGCTTGAGAACTTATGGTTGAAGTGGTGGTGTAAACTTACTTCATCAGGAACGTTGATGGCTGCGAGACCATTTTCTTTGTAAAGGATATTCATAATTCTCACATATTCTTGGGGGTTAGTGCTAACTATCATACTAGCTGTTGATGTCACACTTTGTTTTGTGATTGGGCGGGGTGAGATAGAGGTGACGACTGCTGGCTCCATGAGTGGCTGGGAGTTGGGGCCCCCATTGGCTAGGGTGTTGGTGTGTGGTGGAATTCCCTCCTCCCGGAAGCTCCTGGAAAGTGGAGGCTTGAACGGTGAAGGTTGAGGATGAGGTGGTCGTTGATTGGTTGGTTGGAGCTGAAGTGCCTGGGCTGGTGGCTCCGGCGGAAGGTGTGGCTTCCTCCAGGTTCTTGATAACTTTTTGTCTTCGGGGACATCGATAAGAGATTTCAGAATGATCGCCATTGCAAAGCAAACATCGTAGTGTTTCCGACGTGTAGATAGAATAATGGTGATCAGCTGAGCAGAGGCTACACTTTTGAGTTCCTTGTTGACATTTGCTGGTGGAGTGGATCTACTCGTGGCACCGGAAACACTGGTTGATGTTGTAGAATCCTCCCATTTTCACTTGGAATAATGGAATGGGGATGCCAAGGCAGTAGAAACCATTTATGGTGGCCAGATTAGTCGCAGCTATGGCGGTGAAGATGATCTTCAAGGTGCGTTTGTTGAGGAACGTAGCTTTATGTAATTCAAAGTTCAGGTTAGTTTCCTCAGTGTCGTCCGCGATTTTTTACTTCTCTGACCCGTTCCATGATTGAAACAAAATAGACAATGATACAACATGAATAATTCTCTGAACAAAAGTATTAATAAATAGCCAACTAATATCTGTTCCTGGAGCCCCTAGGGCAGTTCGATGTTAACTTCAACCTCGTTCTGACAGTTCCAGCGACGGCACTGGAACCAATCGTATTGGCGTTTGCCTTTCCATTGGAGACTTTCGGCGCCATGGTGAGGGGGGACCTGCTGCATGGGTGACAGCTTCTCCCCCATATCAACTACCCTGGTTTTGTGCCCTGGAGAGGCCATTCCAGACCGACAACCAGAGCACAACTCCATAGTCTCCTGAGACTGATGGATGCCTACTACTAATGTCTGTTCCTGTCTTCAACTAGCACGCATGGCCCCCTCCCTCTCCAGCCTGTTGCCCTTGTGTGAAGGGGCTTGGTGGGCAGCTGTCGGAGTGTGATGCTCCATGGGACAGCTTGTCCTCTTGAAGTCTTATGTTCCTGCTGCTGTCACTAATTTTGCTGGCTGCTTTTTCCTCTTCATGATTCATTTTTCCTCCTCACCTCTTCTTCTTTCTGATGGTTTCCTTCCTGCAGACGTTTTGCCATTCTTCAATATTCTTTCCAATGGCTTCTGTTTTGACATCGGGTGTTTAGGGAGGCACACACTCTCACCCGTAGAACTGTGGTACTTGACGTGGTCGAGCGAGGGGACGCCTATATTGTCAAACTTTGCCTTCGTTGCTGAGCCCGACCTTGACGGACGGTTCTAAAGGTGACGATTGCAGGGTGTATATCCACGATACACACATGGGGAAAGGGTTATCTTGTCGGTGTCCTATGCTCTAATTGTGGCTCTAGCCAGCACTGATACAGTTCTTCTCCTGCACCTTGTTGCGACTGGTGATAGGGAACTCAAAGACTGCCACGAGGATATTAAATATATCCTTGAGGCCCAAGGCTTTTCTATCCTCCAGATTGATACGTTCACTCAACCCTCTCGTGGCCGTTGTCATCAGCCTCTTCACAGTATGAAGATCACTTTTGATGGTTAGACCCTTCCATCTTCCGTTATTCTTGCTGGTCTTCTTCCTGGTTGTCCATCTGGCGTTTCTTCCCCCCCCCCCCCCCCCTTCCTTCCCTGTCTTCCCTGTCTCCTGTGCCCGCATTCCCTTCTTGCACCCAATCCTTTTTCTCAGCCCTCCCCTCTGTCTTTTGGCCCTCCACAGTGCCTGTCCATCCAGGCCGTTGTCCATCCCCCTCCCGGCAATCTTCATGTTGACCGCTCCCGTTCTCCCTCTCCTGTTGAGATTGTGGAGCCTGTCGCCCAGTACATTGCTGTTGGTACGTCTGTCGCTAAGTCAGAAGCGTAAACCTAGCTCCTCTCCTTCTTCCTCCCTGGCGGGTAAGAAGGCATCACTATCTTCTTCACCTTCTGCCTCTGACTCTATCCCTGCATCCCCTCCCATTTCAGTGGCGGAGTCACCTGTCCCAACTATGAAGGATCTGAGTCCTTGATTCTCTCCTGGATGCTGACTTTGAACAAGTGCACTCCCCTGTTTCTGTCCTTCCTCCCCCTGATTCCCCTACCCAATCACTTGGGCTGGACGGTAGAGCGACGGTCTTGCTTGATGCAGGTCGGCATTCAATCCCCGACATGACTTTATCCTAACCCCTTCCAAGTGCTAGTGGTAATAGCTTGGTGACGATATTTCCCTTTCCCTGATTCCCTTGACCGCTCATGTCCGATGATTCCTCCAACTCCGGACTCTGTCAGACCACGTCTGGTCCATCCTCCCGCTCCTTGACTCCATTGTCTTTGCTAGATTTACCTATGGCCCAGTAGCCCCAATTTCACTGATCCTGATCCTATTTAGTATACTGTGTTCTTCATTGCCTCTGTTTCTTCCTTGTTATGTCTGTTGCTGTTATCTCTGTTTTTGACTATGAATTCTCCAATGGAATATTCGTGGTTTTTATGCCAACTTCCATAAACTCCAACTTCTGATCATGCAGTTTTCACCGCTTTGTGTCTGTCTCCAGGATCCGATGCTTAGCGCTCTTTCTAGTCCCTTCTGCGGTTATTTCTTTTTGTTTCCCCTCCCCTCCAGCTTTGGCTGGGGCCCATCACTCTACTGCTCTCTTGATACATAATGATATTCCCTACTTTTTCAGTCGCACATTCAGTGTTCTGCGGCCCGTATCTTTTGTGAGTAAGCGGTATACAATCTGTTCCATTTATTTCCCCCCAAATGATCCACTTTTTCTTCTTGATCTTATACACCTGTTGGACTCCTTACGAGAGCCTGTGCTCATTTTGGGTGATTTTAACTGTCGGCACACCTTCTGGGAAGATGTTCTGACAAACACCCGGGGCCGCCTTTTTGAACCAACTGCCCTCTCTTCTTCTCTGTTTCTTCTGAATTCTTCTGGTGAAACCACTCAGGTTGACTCACACGCGCACCCTTTTCTGTTAGCTCTGATTTTCAGCACTTTTCGACTGTTAGCTCTGGTTCTCATCTTCCTCCATCTTTCCTTACTCGTAAGCTCCTTCTTGAATTTTGCCCCTTAGATTTTCTCACACATCTCCAGCTTCCCTATAATGATCCCTTCTTTCTCTCTCGGAACTCCAGTCTGTTCTACGGCAGTGGGCTCAGATGACATTCATTATGAGATGCTTCACCATCTCCCTTCATGCACGTTGTAGTATTTACTCAATATTTATAGTCGTATCTGGGAGTCATCGTCAGTTCCTGATGACTTGCTTGAAGTGGTTGTTCTTCCTATTCGGAAACCAGGTTCTCTAGGGATATCCCCTAAAGACTTCTCCTACATTGCCCTAACGAGTTGCGTCTGCAAACGTTTTAAACATATGGTCACTGTCCATCTGATGTGGTTCTTGGAACCCTATCACCACCTCTCCCCCTTCTCAATTTGGCTTTCACAAGTGTAGTGGCATGACTGATGTCCTCGAGAACTTGGAGATCTATATTCGTACTGACTTTGCTGCGAAGATCTACGTTGTTGCTGTGCTTTTTGACCTGGAAAAGATGTATGACACCACCTGGAGATACCATATTCTGTCCCAACTCCGTTCTTTTGGCCTTCGTGGTAATCTCTTTCTTCCTCCAAAGCTTCCTCTCAAGTCGTTCCTTCAAAGTGAGGTTTGGTATCACTCTCTCTGGCTCTTTTCGGCTAAACGATGATGTACCTCAAGTTAGTGTTCTGAGCATTACTCTTTTTCTCGTTGCCCTTAATGGTCTTCTTTCCTCCCTTCCCTCTGGAATTTTCTCAGCTCTATATATCGACGATCTTAACCTCTGCTGTCAAGATGGTGACTCACCATTCCACCAACGATGGTTTCAACTTGAAATTGATGCCGTGACGTCCCAGGCCACCGATCAGGGCTTCAAGTTCTCTATAACTAAGACTTGTCCTATGACTTTTACTCGGAAGCAGGTCGTTCTTCGACACCCCCCCCTCCCCCTTTGTCGCTCTATGGTAGACCTCTTCTGTATAAAGATTCTACTAAACGTTTTGGGGTTAATCGTTGACACTCGTTTGTGTTAGTCGTCCCATATCTTTTACTTCCGAATTGAATGCTCTAAGGCTCTCAACTTACTTAAGATCTTTTCCTAGACTTTCTGGGGAGTTAATAGGTACACGCTCCTCTCTTTACATTCCTATCTCATGCTCTCTATACTCGATTAGGGTTATCCTGCTTACTCGTCTGCCTCTCCCTCAACTCTTCGTCATCTTGATGCTCAGCATCATACGAAGGTTACACTTCAGCTCTGGTGCCTTTCGTTCGTCCACTACCCTGAGCCTGTATGTTGAAACCGGTGTCCTTTCTCTACAGGGTCGTCGTGATCGCTACTCTTTTTGCTACCTTGCGCGGTCCCTACAACACCCTCACTCTCGCTTGTGTCGTGCTTGGACCGGCGATATAAAATCAGATACCTTTGATTTCGTTCGCCTTATGTGCTTTTGTTCTTGTATTGGGATCCTTAGTGATATTTAGCACCCTTTGAATGTCCTGCGCCTTTGATGGTGATACAGTCTCCCCGGCATGATGCCCTCTTTTGGTAAGCCTGCAGGGGTGAAGAGGCCGGCCACGGAGAGGGGGCACGCTGCTTCTGCGACTGCTGGAGAGGGTTGACACACGCAACCACCCCAGAACTAGTACCACAACCTGCATGCACGGGTACACCATCCGAGGAACCAGGTAAGACCATCGGAGAAGCAGATGGCAAGGCAGCCTCCACCACACCATCACACGATGACAGATCTTGGCCAACCAATGAGGGGAAATCCTCTTCATGGAACAAATTCACTTTCGCAGCTGCAAGTCGCACACACGCCGCTGCCTGGTGTCCGTCACTGCCACATCGAAAACATGTCCTTGGCTGGCCAGCATAAAAGGCACGTATAGCCCCCATCAACGTAACGGAGGACGGGATGGGAGACTTAAGCCATAGGGCGAGAGTTCTGGAACCACACGAGACTCCACACCACCTCCCGGAAGAGACAGAATTCAGCCGGTGAGAAACCACAGCGCCATATTGTCCAAAGTACCTGTCGTAGCAGGGCCTCCGTGAACTCGAAGGGAACACCATGTAATGCCACACATGTTAGAGAACAACAGCGGTCGGAGACAGATACAGTACCCCCCGTCGCCAGGGAGGGTAAACGAGCGCCCATCATAACAGGCCACGAAGTCGTTAAACACATCCAGGGAGAGGAACTTGACAAGTGCTCTCGTTAATAGCTGGACACCAAACACATCCTCCACACGAACACGGAGCATATCCAGGAGAATAATCTCTACAGCCAGGAACGACGCCCGCTCCGTGAACTCAAGACCAATGGTCTCTGAACGGCAAATAGGGGGAAGAGGGGGTCCCCATCGCGCCAACTCCTAACAGCCGGTAGGCTGCCCCCTGATGTAGAGTTCACTACAGCTGAGTCCAGACTGAGGGAGCGCTCGCACCACACACCCTCACACGGTGACCTCTGGTGGCGAGGTCCACGACCGACCACATACTTACGGAAGGTACTATCATTTCAGGAGGATGGTTCCTCAAACTGCCAGAAACCACCTAATGCATTCCACATATAATCGCCGCTACATCCTACGAATATATATATATATCACATATCTACAGTAGATATATCTTGCTACTAACTCCACTACTTTAAGAATAGAAAAAGATTCCACATTGGCAAAACAGAGACTACGTCACCCAAGAGGGTTTGTGCATTCTTCGTATTTATACCGTTTTCTTTCGGTATACCACAAATATTTATTTTGTAATTAACATTCAGATCATTGGCATACTTTGCTTACATTTACTACAGTATATACCGAGTCTCTATCAAACTCGTATGCTGTTTTATTGCCAAAAATTACTTTAAAATACGGTTGAAGGACTACCACACAACCACTTCCCTCGTCTCACTTGAGGGTACGTGAGAGTCCTTACACCATCGCCGAACTGCCAAGCCTTCCTCTGTGGTTGCCACGGTTGAACACTGATGAGTATGTAAAGCAGTTGCGTATCTATACATGCATGTCAACTATTATGTATTTGTATATCCATGTATGTGGGATGTGTAGCATGATGGGGGGGGGGGGTGCACTCGAATGGAAATATCTTCCTCTTTCATTTATTCTCAGCTGAACTTTACTGCATATTTCTATATGTATTTGTGAGTGAGAGAATAGTGAGTGAAAGAAAGAGGGAATGAGGGTGTGAGTGAGAGAGGGATTGACAGTGAGGGTGTGAGTGAGAGAGGGATTGAGAGTGAGGGTGTGAGTGAGAGAGGGATTGAGAGTGAGGGTGTGAGTGGGAGAGGGATTGAGAGTGAGGGTGTGAGTGAGAGAGGGATTGAGAGTTACCTGGTTGATACCTGATTGATGGGGTTCTGGGAGTTCTTCTACTCCCCAAGCCCGGCCCGAGGCCAGGCTTGACTTGTGAGAGTTTGGTCCACCAGGCTGTTGCTTGGAGCGGCCCGCAGGCCCACATACCCACCACAGCCCGGTTGGTCCGGCACTCCTTGGAGGAATAAATCTAGTTTCCTCTTGAAGATGTCCACGGTTGTTCCGGCAATATTTCTTATGCTTGCTGGGAGGACGTTGAACAACCGCGGACCTCTGATGTTTATAGAGTGTTCTGATGTTTATACAGTGTGAGGGTGTGAGTGAGAGAGGGATTGAGAGTGTGAGTGAGAGGGGGATTGAGAGTGAGGGTGTGAGTGAGAGAGGGATTGAGAGTGTGAGTGAGAGGGGGATTGAGAGTGAGGGTGTGAGTGAGAGAGGGATTGAGAGTGTGAGAGAGAGAGGGATTGAGAGTGTGAGAGAGAGAGAGGGATTGAGAGTGTGAGAGAGAGAGAGGGATTGAGAGTGTGAGTGAGAGAGGGATTGAGAGTGTGAGAGAGGGATTGAGAGTGTGAGAGAGGGATTGAGAGTGTGAGCGAGAGAGGGATTGAGAGTGTGAGCGAGAGAGGGATTGAGAGTGTGAGCGAGAGAGGGATTGAGAGTGTGAGCGAGAGAGGTGAGTAAATGAGTAAGTGAGTATATGAGTAGTGTGTAAGTAGATCCATTCTCCCTCAGGATGGAAGGCAGACAGGCTCCACCGCCCTAGGGCTAAAGACGAGGTCTCCCTGGCTGAGGCTGAAGCCTCCTACACTCTTCATCTTGTCCTGGTTTGAACGCAGAGTTACGGTGCGTTCTCTCAGCATTCGAGGCCCTCGCGTGGCCTGGGGAGGAGATACACAGTCCATTAATCAACAGATTTAGTAGTTCGTTTGGCCATGAACCATCCCCTCAAGACCTAACACATTCTCTCCTGTGATACCTTTCATTATCATTATATTCCCCCTCCTTACTAAGAAACCTTCCCACCTCTTTCTCACAGACACCAACAATCACATAATTAACCTGCCCTTATTTCCCCTCGCTGCAAGAAGAACGTTAAAAGCCATCCACACACTCCCCTCTGCCTGAGGGGAGTGTGATGTACTTATCTCTGTACTTATAGATGTACTTATCTCTGACTCTCTCTCCTCCCCTCAGCGAAATCTACTGCCACGGAGAGCTTCTGAAGACGGTGCAGATGGCTCGCCTCTACAATGACTCCAAGTACTTCGTAGACATGACCCTCAAGTTCCCACCCACCGAGGTACTCACGGCCTTCGAGGTTCTCATGAACAATACTGACAACAAGCCAACGAAAGCCCAGGTTAGTGTCTCTCTCTGACAGTCGAGGTTGTCTCACCCAGTGATCCGAGGTTCACTCGGGCAGTAATGTGTGTTTCATTTTGTCAGTCGGCCTGAGCTCGGTACTGACGCCGCTCAGAGGTGTCGTATAATTCAATGTATCCCCCCCCTCTCTCTCTCTCTCCCCTCTCTCTCTCTCTCTCTCCTCTCTCTCTCTCTCTCTCTCTCTCTCTCTCTCTCTCTCTCTCTCTCTCTCTCTCTCTCTCTCTCTCTCTCTCTCTCTCTCTCTCTCTCTCTCTCTTTCTCCTGCTCTTTGGTGAGGCTGACAGACTGAGAGAACATCCGCTATTTGCATGTGTACTCACCTAATTGTGCTTGCGGGGGTTGAGCTCTGGCTCTTTGGTCCCGCCTCTCAACCGTCAATCAACTGGTGTACAGATTCCTGAGCCTATTGGGCTCTATCATATCTACATTTGAAACTGTGAATGGAGTCAGCCTCCACCACATCACTTCCTAATGCATTCCATTTGCTAACTACTCTGACACTGAAAAAGTTCTTTCTAACGTCTCTGTGGCTCGCTTGTGTGTGTGTGTGTGTGTGTGTGTGTGTGTGTGTGTGTGTGTGTGTGTGTGTATGTGTGTGTGTGTGTGTGTGTGTGTGTGTGTGTGTGTGTGTGTGTGTGTGTGTGTGTGTGTGTGTTCACCTAGTTGTGCTTGCGGGGGCTGAGCTCTGCTCCTACCCTTCCCTTACCTTTGAAGCCTATCCTTCATTTTTCTCTTTCTTTTTCTGTCTCTTGTTCCTCGTACGTTCCCATTGTTACTCCTGTTATTACACCTTGCCTTCCGTATCTTTAGCCTTGATTTTTTCTTCCTCTAAGATTTCCGTCTTCTCACCTGTCTCTCTTGGCTAACTTTATGCTCTTGACTCCATCGTCTCATTTACGGGCTATTCATGCCCGTGCCATCTCTTGGGTGGCTTAAGGGGGCGGACAAATATTCGAATTACAGGTATATGAAAATTACAGATAAATGTTAAACAAATCTCCAACTTATTGGCTTCAGCGTCGTGAAAATTTCATCCCAATATTTTCAGAAATGGATTTTAGACGATTTAAAAAAAAAAGAACGTTTTGTTGATAAGGAGAACAGCTTCATTCATTCATTTAAATATAGGTCAAGATACCCTAATGAGTGAGCGTGGAAGTGGGGATAGGGGAAGAATTAGTGGGGGTGAGAGGAAGGGTTTTCAGTATGAGGTAAAGTGCCAGGGCTAGACCCAGCTGCATGGCATTGAAATCGTTATGACCAGACTAGGCAGTGAAGGCAAGGAATCGGATCTGTGACAACATTTCGTCTTTTCTGAGCACCAGCTCCACAGCTGAGCACCAGCTGAGCACCAGCAGAACAGCTCCTATAAACTGGAACTGAAGAATAATGCTGTAATAAAGAGATGCAAGCACCTGTCCGATGGACAAAGAAGAAGAATTGTAGTAAGAAGTATCCACAAAGTGGATATACAGCTGGTGCCTTTATAGCATTGATGAGTAATACATAATAACACAAATAATAATGAGTAATTTTGTTGTTATGCTCTATTTTGTTATATATCATATAAATACATTGCCCAATGTCAATGTTACTTTCGTCAATGTCTCCCCCTCCAAAAAAAAAAAAATTAGGATATTTATTTTCCTTCTAGTTTGTTTATTTTCAGATTTTTTGTAACCGTCACGTGCTGTAGAGTGCATAACCTTCCCTAACAACCGTCACGTGCTGTAGAGTGCATAACCTTCCCTAACAACCGTCACGTGCTGTAGAGTGCATAACCTTCCCTAACAACCGTCACGTGCTGTAGAGTGCATAACCTTCCCTAACAACCGTCACGTGCTGTAGAGTGCATAACCTTCCCTAACAACCGTCACGTGCTGTAGAGTGCATAACCTTCCCTAACAACCGTCACGTGCTGTAGAGTGCATAACCTTCCCTAACAACCGTCACGTGCTGTAGAGTGCATAACCTTCCCTAACAACCGTCACGTGCTGTAGAGTGCATAACCTTCCCTAACAACCGTCACGTGGTGTAGAGTGCATAACCTTCCCTAACAACCGTCACGTGCTGTAGAGTGCATAACCTTCCCAAACAACCGTCACGTGCTGTAGAGTGCATAACCTTCCCAAACAACCGTCACGTGCTGTAGAGTGCATAACCTTCCCAAACAACCGTCACGTGCTGTAGAGTGCATAACCTTCCCAAACAACCGTCACGTGCTGTAGAGTGCATAACCTTCCCAAACTATGTTAAGGTAGAATGAAATTGGTCAACAAATAATTCAGTCACAACTGGCTGAACTTCGAATTGTTTGTGGGTGATTTTTTCACAGATTTCAAACTCTATTTTCTTTGTCTCTTTAGGTTGTTTTGATGATTATTTACCAGATTAGGTCTTTTTTACTTACATAAAGTCTGCATATAGATCCCCTAAATCATTATAATTGATATTATATTTTGTGTTGTGGGGAAATCTCTAGAATTTCAATTTTGATTCAGCTTTAAAAATCCAGTTTCAGACCGATTCTTATAATTTTTTACATATAGTGTGCATAGCTGTCTGTTCTATAATTTTGTAAGCTTATTTTTTTCATAAACCCTAAACTTTTGGAGTTATGAATTTTTTGGTCTAAATTTTTCGCATATTTTAAATGCCATATTGACATTTTTTTTTTTACACTAAACTCTACTAAATCTTAGAAATATAACTTAGTAGAGTGAAGATCATACTCTATTCTGAGAGAATAATAACACCAAATTAACAATTTATGATATTTAATATTTTTGAGGTGCATTTGTAAATCCGAAATTGTCAATATTCATTTATCTAATTATTTTTAATTTTCTTGTTTTTTAAGTTACGTTGATGATCATTTAGACAAAGTTGGAGCATGTGCCTAATTTAGTATGGATAAAACTTTTTAAAGCGTTTGAGCAAGTTTGAAAAACTCATTTCCCGCCCCCTTAATCTTCATCAATCAATCGATCTCATTTCATCGCAATCGACTTGCTAATGGTCCAGAACGGACGGACCGAAACGTCTTCAGAGGTCCGCGGTTGTTCAGCGTCCTCCCAGCGACTATAAGAAATAATGCCGGGACAACCGAGGACATCTTCAAGAGAAAACTGAACTGTTTTCTAAGAGAAGTTCCGGATCACCCGGGGCTGTGGTGGATATGTGGGCCTGCGGGCCGCTCCAAGCAACAGCCTGGTGGACCAAACGCTCACAAGTCGAGCCTGGCCTCGGGCCGGGCTTGGGGAGTAGAAGAACTCCCAGAACCCCATCAAGCAGGAAACGTCGTCGTCTCTTCAATTTCTAGTGTGTGGCTTGGTCAACATTTTTCAGCCACTATATTGTGACTTTTCATCTGTTCATGTCTCGTCTATTAAAATGTATCGGCGATATTACTCTGAATTATATCTCTTGGTAAGAAAAGGTAGTTTGTTTTAGTGCAGTGAAATCATTTACCTATAATTTTAGAGCTTTTGTTGTGCATGATATCGGATTGTGTAAAATTAAAGTGCTTCTATGAATTATGATTCGAGTCAAGGTTTTTCGACTCGAATCATAAAAGCTCGAAAAAGTCGAGCTTTTTCATATTATTAAGTATTGGTGTTGTCACATCACATTCTTCTTCTTCTCTCCAACGAGTTTGATGTGATTTATTTTTAGGTCTTGGAGTCGTCTTCCTCTAAGCCCTAAACACTTTTTAGTTTCCCAATTTCCCCTGCCGAATATGGTGACGAAATCTGTATGTAGTATTTTACAACAAGACGCACTAAGGCATATCTTGAGGTTATCTTGAGATGATTTCGGGGCTTAGTGTCCCCGCGGCCCGGTCCTCGACCAGGCCTCCACCCCCAGGAAGCACCCCGTAGCAGCTGTCTCACTCCCAGGTACCTATTTACTGCTAGATATCAGGGGCATCTGGGTGAAAGCAACATTTTGCCTATTTGTCTCCGCCTCTACCGGGGATCGAACCCGGAACTTCAGGACTACGAATCCGAAGTGCTGTCCACCCAGCTGTCAGGCGCCATGACAGGGCATTGTTACATTTTTACACGGGTGCAAGCGTTGCTGACTTTCGACTCCTGTTAGTCGGTTTAGAGCTTTCTCTTAACTGTATTGAAGGGTAAGCCACTACATTTCACTAATCTGTTTACAAACAGATCCCTAGTAATCACCCGCTGGGTGATCTGGGATGAAAAGATGAGGATCGGTGCCCAGTCGACCCTCCCTGTTCAGGGCTCGAACCCAGACTTGTCCCGAGGTCACCAGCCACGGTCACTCTTAGGTCTCTTCCACTGCGTTCATTAACGCAATAATTTTCATGCAATAACTCATCTTTCATTTTTGTTTTCCAATGCGTATAACTTCACACACATTTTCATTAAAATTCGTCTGCTGTTCATGAGATCAGTTAACTAAGAGGTTTAAGTTTAGTGACATCGGCGAAGATTGTCACTAAACTTTGTTCATAAACTTGTATATTTAGCATAACTTTTAATTAAAGGCATTTATGTAAATGAAGAATTAAACTGGTCCCAAGACCGTCCCCCAATTATGTCAATAATAATTGTATATTTAAGTTACAATCATACTTGTTACTACAATAATACTTGTCCCGGCGCAGTGTTTTAGTATGTTGTTGTGGGAGGTTAAGAGCTTAGTGTCTGGGGTCTTCCCCGCTCCGTCTCTCTCATGTGGTATCGTGAATTAATTATTCCTTCGCCGTACCTTGAGCCGCTTGGGTTTAATATGACCCGTTTTTAGCATTTCCTCTTGACGAATGTTGGCAGTGTTCCTCCCTGCTCCCTTCACGCGCTGCCCGCACACACACACACACACACACACACACACACACACACACACACACACACACACACACACACTCACTCACTCACTCACTCACTCACTCACTCACTCACTCACACAGATATACGTGACAGGTATACAGAGAATGACAGAGAGGTGTGTGAGGAACTCAACAAGAGGTTCCAGGAGGTCTTCACAATAGAACAGGGTGAGGTCACTGTGCTAGGAGAAAGGGAGGTAAACCAGGCGGCCTTGGAGGAGTTCGAAATTACGAGAGAGGAGGTCAAGAGACACCTGCTGGATCTGGATGTTAGAAAGGCTGTTGGTCCAGATGGGATCTCACCATGGGTACTGAAAGAGTGTGCAGAGGCACTTTCCTTGCCACTCTCCATAGTGTATAGTAAGTCACTAGAGACGGGAGACCTACCAGAAATATGGAAGACGGCGAATGTGGCCCCAATATACAAAAAGGGCGACAGACAAGAGGCACTGAACTACAGGCCAGTGTCCTTGACTTGTATACCATGCAAGGTGATGGAGAAGATCGTGAGAAAAAACCTGGTAACACATCTGGAGAGAAGGGACTTCGTGACAAATCGCCAACATGGATTCAGGGAGGGTAAATCTTGCCTTACAGGCTTGATAGAATTCTACGATCAGGTGACACAGATTAAGCAAGAAAGAGAGGGCTGGGCGGACTGCATTTTCTTGGATTGTCGGAAAGCCTTTGACACAGTACCGCATAAGAGGCTGGTACATAAGCTGGAGAGACAGGCAGGTGTAGCTGGTAAGGTGCTCCAGTGGATAAGGGAGTATCTAAGCAATAGGAAGCAGAGAGTTACGGTGAGGGGTGAGACCTCCGATTGGCGTGAAGTCACCAGTGGAGTCCCACAGGGCTCTGTACTCGGTCCTATCTTGTTTCTGATATATGTAAATGATCTCCCGGAGGGTATCGATTCATTTCTCTCAATGTTTGCGGACGATGCTAAAATTATGAGAAGGATTAAAACAGAAGAGGACTGTTTGAGGCTTCAAGAAGACCTAGACAAGCTGAAGGAATGGTCGAACAAATGGTTGTTAGAGTTTAACCCAACCAAATGTAATGTAATGAAGATAGGTGTAGGGAGCAGGAGGCCAGATACAAGGTATCATCTGGGAGAGGAAATTCTTCAGGAGTCAGAGAAGGAAAAAGACTTGGGGGTTGATATCACGCCAGACCTGTCTCCTGCAGCACATATCAAGCGGATAACATCAGTGGCATATGCCAGGCTGGCCAACATACGAACGGCATTCAGAAACTTGTGTATAGAATCATTCAGAACTTTGTATACCACATATGTCAGGACAATCCTGGAGTATGCAGCCCCAGCATGGAGTCCATATCTAATCAAGGATAAGACTAAACTGGAAAAGGTTCAAAGGTTTGCCACCAGACTAGTACCCGAGCTGAGGGGTATGAGCTACGAGGAGAGACTACGGGAATTAAACCTCACTTCGCTGGAAGACAGAAGAGTTAGGGGGGACATGATCACCACATTCAAGATTCTGAAGGGGATTGATAGGGTAGATAAAGACAGTCTATTTAACACAAGGGGAACACGCACAAGGGGACACAGGTGGAAACTGAGTGCCCAAATGAGCCACAGAGATATTAGAAAGAACTTTTTTAGTGTCAGAGTGGTTGACAAATGGAATGCATTAGGGGGTGATGTGGTGGAGGCTGACTCCATACACAGTTTCAAGTGTAGATATGACAGAGCCCGATAGGCTCAGGAATCTGTACACCTGTTGATTGACGGTTGAGAGGCGGGACCAAAGAGCCAGAGCTCAACCCCCGCAAACACAACTAGGTGAGTACAACTAGGTGAGTACACACCTACCTCACCATGGGTATTGAAAGAGTGTGGGAACTCTGCTTGCCACTCTCCATAGTGTATAGTAGGTCACTGGAAACGGGAGACCTACCAGAAATATGGAAGACTGCTAATGTAGTCCCAATATACAAAAAGGGTGACAGACAAGAGGCACTGAACTACAGGCCAGTGTTCTTAACTTGTGTACCATGCAAGGTGATGGAGAAAATCGTGAGAAAAAACCTAGTAACACATCTGGAGAGAAGGGACTTCGTGACAACCCATCAACATGGGTTCAGGGAGGGTAAATCAGGCTTAATAGAATCCTACGATCAGGTTACAAAGATTAAGCAAGAAAGAGAATGATGGGCGGACTACATTTTTTGGACTGTCAGAAAGCCTTTGACACAGTACCCCATAAAAGGCTGATGCATAAGCTGGAGAAACAGGCAGGAGTAACTGGTAGGGCGCTCCAATGGATAAGGGAGTACCTAAACAATAGGAAGCAGAGAGTTACAGTGAGGGGTGAGACCTCAGACTGGCGTGAAGTCACCAGTGGAGTCCCACAGGGCTCTGTACTCGGACCTATCCTGTTTCTGATATACGTAAATGATCTCCCAGAGGGTATAGATTCATTCCTCTCAATGTTTGCTGACGACGCCAAAATTACGAGAAGGATTAAGACAGAGGAGGACAGCTTGAGGCTTCAAGAAGACCTTAACAAGTTGCAGGAATGGTCGATCAAATGGTTTGTTAGAGTTTAACCCAAGCAAATGTAATGTAATGAAGATAGGTGTAGGGAGCAGGAGACCAGATACAAGGTATCATTTGGGAGATGAAATACTTTCAAGTGTCAGAGAGAGAGAGAGAGGAAGACTTGGGGGTATCATGCCAGACCTCTCCCCTGAAGCCCATATCAAGAGGATAGCATCAGCGGCATATGCCAGGTTGGCTAACATAAGAACGGCCTTTAGGAACTTGTGTAAGAAATCTTTCAGAACTTTGGATACAACATATGTCAGACCAGTCCTGGAGTATGCGGCTCCAGCATGGAGTCCATGTCTAGTCAAGAATAAGTTCAAAGGTTTGCCACCAGACTAGTACCCGAACTGAGGGGATTGAGCTACGAGGAGAGACTACGGGAATTAAATCTCACGTCACTGTGAGACAGAAGAGTTAGAGGGGACACGATCACCACATACAAGATTCTCAGAGGAATTGATTGGGTAGATAAAGACAAACTATTTAACACAAGGGGCACATGCACTGAGGGACAGGTGGAAATTGAGTGCCCAAATGAGCCATAGAGACGTTAGAAAGAACTTTTTCAGTGTCAGAGTAATTAACAGATGGAATGCATTAGGCAGTGATGTGGTGGAGGCTGACTCCATACACAGTTTCAAATTTAGATATGACAGAGCCCAGCAGGCTCAGGAATCTGTACACCTGTTGATTGACAGTTGAGAGGCGGGACTAAAGAGCCAAAGCTCAACCCCCGCAAGCACAAATAAGTGAGTACACACAGGAACTCGGAGGGAAGACGGTCCAGGAAATGATGGACCAAGTAAAACTGAGGTGCAAAGAAGCAGAAGTGAGATTCATACTACCATGAAGGGGAAAAAAGCATGAGAATATATATTAACCTGTGGTTCAGTAGACAGTGCCAGGAGGCAAAATAAAAAAGCAGGATGAAGTGGAAGAAATACACGAGGAGAAGGACAGAGGTAAACCAAATTAGATATAACAGGGCCAGGAGTGACTACATATAGATAATAAGAGTGACAGAAAGAAACTTTGAAAACGATAAGGCCTCCCAAGCAAAGAGAAACTCTTACATAACTTTAGAAGACGGAAATTTACAGTGAATGACCAACTGACCAGCTTACAAAAAAGGGGAAGCCAGTATACAGAAAATGATAAAGAAATTTGTGAGGAGTTCAATGCCAGCTTCCATGGAGCCTGAACAGCTCCCGGAGCTAGATGAGGACGCAGCCCGTGAAGAGAAACTCCTAAATATTGAGATAACAGCGGAGGAAGTAAGAATATACCTAGCATAACTAGATGTAACTTAAGCTACTGGGTCTGATAGTGTCACCATGGCTGTTAAAAGAAGTAGCACAGGCCCTCAGCATACCTCTAGCACTAATCTTTAATGAGTCCCTAACAAGGGAGATATTGCTCAGCTGCTGGAAGAAGACAAATGTGGTGCCCATCTACAAGTAAGGAGATAGAGAAGAAGCACTTAACTTCAGACCAGTGTCACTCACAAGTATCCCTTGCAAAGAACTTGAAAGAATTTAAGGCTAAGACTAGTTGCACACCTAGAAAGAATTGGGTTTGTAAGTAAAGAACAACACGGCTTTAGAGAAGGGAAACTATGCCTGACGAACCTTCTGGAGTTTTATTATAAGGTAACGAAAATAAGGCAAGACAGAGAAGGCTGGGCAGACTGCATATCTCTGGACTGCCAAAAAGCCTTTGATACAATGCCACACAGGAGGTTACTATACAAACCTGAGAGGCAGGCGGGAGTAGACGGCAACGCATTAACATTGGTAAGGAATTACCTGACGGACAGGTGTCAGTGACAGTGAGGGGTGAGGAGTGGGACTGGCGTATAGTAAGAAGCGGGGTGCCTCAAGGATCAGTGCTGGGTCCCATACTATTCCTCATTTATGTAAACGACTTGACTGCAGGAGTTGAGTCTTATATGTCATTGTTTGCAGATGCCGCAAAACTACTGAGAAGGATTGAGACAGATGAGGATTGTAAGATTCTCCAAGATGACTTGAACAGGTTGTAGAGCTGATCCAAACAAATGGCTGCTAGAATTCAACACCAGCAAGTGTAAGGTGATGGAAATGGGATCAGGAGCCAGGAGACCGAAAGGCCGATACACGATAAAGGGAAAGTACCTCCCAATAACGACTAGAGAAAAGGATCTGGGAGTGGACATGGCACTGAACCCAGCTCCAGAGGCTGAAATAAATAGAATAACATCAACCGCATACTCTACTCTGGCAAAAGTTTGAACATCCTTCAGAAACCTGAATTAGGAGGCTTTTAGATCACTGTATTCCGCCTATGTGAGGCCAGCCTTAGAGTATTCCGCCCCATCTTGGAACTGCCATCTAAAAAAAACACATAATAAAGCTCGAAAAAGTGCAGAAGTTTGCAACGAGACTCGTCCCAGAGTTGCGAGGGAGTAGATACGAAGAGAGACTGAAGGAACTAAACCTGGCGACTTTAGAAAAGAGGAGAGAGAGGGGGACATGATACAGACGTATATAATACTTAGAGGGATTGACAGGGCGGAAACAGGAATTGTTTACAATGAATATCAACTGAACAAGGGGGCACGGATGGAAGCCTGAGACTCAAATGTGTCAGAGGGATGTTAGAAAGTTTTCCTTTCGCGTAAGGGTAATTAGTAAATGGAATAACCTAAAGGATGACCCACCCCATATATAACCATGGGTATGTTCCCTACCCCCTTGCCCCACATATAACCATGGGTATGTTCCCTACCCCCTTGCCCCACGTATAACCATGGGTATGTTCCCTACCCCCCTTGCCCCACATAACCATGGGTATGTTCCCTCCCCCTTGCCCCATATAAGCATAGGTATATTCCCTCCCCTCCCCCCCTGCCCCACATATAACCATGGGTATGTTCCGCCCCCTTGCCCCCCTGTCCCATATTTTTTTTATTTATTTATATAAACTAGAGGGTACATTGGGTTTATGAGAGAACACAGCATTGATGCTTTTACATTCTTGCAAAGTCACTCACACGCATAGCATTTCGGACAGGTCCTTAATCTAACAAATAATTTTATGTAGGTAATTTGTATCAAAATTTTAAGAATATTAATAGGAACACTGCAAGAAAATTTGAAGAATATTAATAGGGACATTGTAGTAAAAATTGAGGAGTATAACTGGTACATGGTAGCATAATTTGAGGGTTATTAATAGGTACAGTGTAGAAAAATTGTTGTATACAGTGCCATACAACTTCACCACTGATTACAGTGGTAAAGTTGTATGGCTTAGGTAAATATATTGGGGGATTGGGTAGCACAAGATACAGTGCGAGTTTGGAGCACTAGGTAAGAAATTATGAGGATGAAATGAGGTACTTTTTGGTTTTACCTTTGAAAAAGACATAGGTGGGATAGCTTTTTAATTCGTTAGCGAGTGAGTTCCATAGACTAGGTCCTTAATTTGCATACTGTGTTTGTATAGATTTTGTTTGACTCTGAGGATATCAAAGATATATTTATTTCTGGTGAGGTGGTTTAGGGTTCTATTACATCTGTTAAGGAAAAGTTTCAGGATATATAACCATGGGTATGTCCCCTCCCCCCCCCTCCTGCCCCATATATAACCTGGGCATGCCCCCCCCCCTGTGCCCCACATATAACCTGGAGGGGGGGGTGTTTTTAAATTTAAATTAAATTTTGTCCCGAGGGGCGAGTTTATTGGGCAGCGCCACTCATCTTGTGAGTGGACACACCGCCATAGCAGCATGTACAACACTCCCCAATAGGAAGAAAACCCGCTGGGTTGTTCATCCTGTCACTTGTACCCAGACACAGCTGGGACTTGCTTAACTGTCTCAAGTGAACAGCTCCTCAAACAAGAAGATTAACATCTATCAACCCTTAAAAGCTTACGTTATCTTGCGGGTGCAAAATGGGGAAATCTTTTAAGAACAGCATCAATATTTGACAAATAGTGTTTTCCTAACTCAAACAATGTGGGGTTTATTATTCTACACATATTTCTGATATCTCTCAGGTGTTCACATTCACGTAGATAGTGGTCAAGGCGGTGTCCATCACTCTCACCACAGATTCTGCAACTTCGCTGATCAACTGTTGTTTCCATTCCATATCTCCATGGATATTTGTATCCAAGACGGATTCTTGCTATTACTGATTCCCTCCCTCGTCCTCCTCCTCTTCGGCCATGTGCTATAATGTCGCCATCTGCCCAAGCCTTCAGGATATCATACCCGTCCTCCAGTTGACATACAGAAAGCTGCGCCACTTGCCATGACCACTGAGTAAAGGCCATGTTGCCAAATAACGATAATAATGACCATTGCCATTGTTGCTATAGACAATAAGGTGTTTGTACGTCTTGTTTAAGAGAGGGATGACTCCTGCATGCCCAGCCTTACCCGGCGTAATGCCCGGGCACTCCTGACGCATCTCAATGGTGGACAGCGGGTGTCCCCAGATGACGCAAGGGAAGCAAGTCGTGTCCGGGGAATACCTCTGCCTTGGCTGCACACATGTCCTATATAGACCTGACTTTGACACATCTGTAATACACACACATGCCATAGCTACACAGCTACACCTGAACTTCCCCCCCCCCTTGTCTAAACCCCCACATTGGTCCTCCCCCCGCTTGTCTAAACCCCACATTGGTCCTTCCCCCCCCCTTGTCTAAACCCCACATTGGTCCTCCCCCCCCATGTCTAAACCCCACATTGATCCTCTCCCCCTTGTCTAAACCCCACATTGGTCCTCCCCCCCCTTGTCTAAACCCCACATTGGTCCTCCCCCCCTTGTCTAAACCCCACATTGGTCCTCCCCCCCTTGTCTAAACCCCACATTGGTCCTCCCCCCTTGTCTAAACCCCACATTGGTCCTCCCCCCCTTGTCTAAACCCCACATTGGTCCTTCCCCCCTTGTCTAAACTCCACATTGGTCTTCCCCCCCATGTCTAAACCCCACATTGATCCTCCCCCCCTTGTCTAAACCCCACATTGGTCCTCCCCCCCTTGTCTAAACCCCACATTGGTCCTCCCCCCACCTTGTCTAAACCCCACATTGGTCCTCCCCCCCCCTTGTCTAAACCCCACATTGGTCCTCCCCCCGCTTGTCTAAACCCCACATTGGTCCTCCCCCCCTTGTCTAAACCCCACATTGGTCCTCCCCCCCCATGTCTAAACCCCACATTGATCCTCTCCCCCTTGTCTAAACCCCACATTGGTCCTCCCCCCCCCTTGTCTAAACCCACATTGGTCCTCCCCCCCCTTGTCTAAATCCCACATTGGTCCTCCCCCCCTTGTCTAAACCCCACATTGGTCCTCCCCTTGTCTAAACCCCACATTGGTCCTCCCCCCCCCCTTGTCTAAACCCCACATTGATCCTCCCCCCCCTTGTCTAAACCCCACATTGGTCCTCCCCCCCACCTTGTCTAAACCCCACATTGGTCCTCCCCCCCCTTGTCTAAACCCCACATTGGTCCTCCCCCTTGTCTAAACCCCACATTGGTCCTCCCCCCCCCCCCTTGTCTAAACCCCACATTGGTCCTCCCCACCCTCCCTCGCCACCTCCGCCAGTATAAATGGCGCTGTCATCTGTGGGCGCGGGCGAGTGTCACTGGTTAATGAGGTGCTTAAGGCAGTTACAAGCGCTAATTGCCCTAATTGCTTATGGCTGCGGTGACTGTGTAAATAACAAACAAGGGGGGCTCCCTATTGTGGGGGGGGGGGGTCCCTCGTTGGTAGTCTGGCCGCCTTGCTCTGTGGCAGTGCTTACCCCGGCCCCTGGGGTCACTGCTGCCAGCCTGGGGTCCTGGGGTCACTGTTGCCAGCCTGGGGTCCTGGGGTCACTGCTGCCAGCCTGGGGTCCTAGGGTCACTGCTGCCAGCCTGGGGTCCTGGGGTCACTGTTGCCAGCCTGGGGTCCTGGGGTCACTGCTGCCAGCCTGGGGTCCTAGGGTCACTGCTGCCAGCCTGGGGTCCTGGGGTCACTGCTGCCAGCCTGGGGTCCTGGGGTCACTGCTGCCAGCCTGGGGTCCTGGGGTCCTAGGGTCACTGCTGCCAGCCAGGGGTCCTGAGGTCCTGTGGTCACTGCTGGGGTCCTGGGGTCACTGCTGCCAGCCTGGGGTCCTGGGGTCACTGCTGGCAGCCTGGGGTCCTGGGGTCACTGCTGGCAGCCTGGGGTCCTGGGGGTCACTGCTGCCAGCCTGGGGTCCTGGGGGGTCACTGCTGGCAGCCTGGGGTCCTGGGGTCACTGCTGGCAGCCTGGGGTCCTGGGGTCACTGCTGCCAGCCTGAGGTCCTGGGGTCACTGCTGCCAGCCTGAGGTCCTGGGGTCACTGCTGCCAGCCTGGGGTCCTGGGGTCACTGATGCCAGCCTGAGATCCTGGGGGTCACTGCTGCCAGCCTGGGGTCCTGGGGTCACTGCTGCCGCCCTGGGGTCCTGGGGTCACTGCTGCCGCCCTGGGGTCCTGGGGTCACTGATGCCAGCCTGGGGTCCTGGGGTCACTGATGCCAGCCAGGGGTCCTCGGGTCACTGCTGCCAGCCTGAGATCCTGGAGATCACTGCTGCCAGCCTGGGGTCCTGGGGTCACTGCTGCCGCCCTGGAGTCCTGGGGTCACTGCTGCCAGCCTGGGGTCCTGGGGTCACTGCTGCCAGCCTGGGGTCCTGGGGTCACTGATGCCAGCCTGGGGTCCTCGGGTCACTACTGTCAGCCTGGGGTCACTGCTGCCGCCCTGGGGTCCTGGGGTCACTGCTGCCAGCCTGGGGTCCTGGGGTCACTGCTGTCAGCCTGGGGTCCTGGGGTCACTGCTGCCAGCCTGGGGTCACTGCTGCCAGCCTGGGGTCCTGGGGTCACTGATGCCAGCCAGGGGTCCTCGGATCACTACTGTCAGCCTGGGGTCACTGCTGCCGCCCTGGGGTCCTGGAGTCACTGCTGCCGCCCTGGGGTCCTGGGGTCACTGCTGCCAGCCTGGGGTCCTGGGGTCACTGCTGCCAGCCTGGGGTCCTGGGGTCACTGCTGCCAGCCTGGGGTCCTGGGGTCACTGCTGCCAGCCTGGGGTCCTGGGGTCACTGCTGCCAGCCTGGGGTCCTGGGGTCACTGCTGCCGCCCTGGGGTCCTGGGGTCACTGCTGCCAGCCTGGGGTCCTGGGGTCACTGATGCCAGCCAGGGGTCCTCGGATCACTACTGTCAGCCTGGGGTCACTGCTGCCGCCCTGGGGTCCTTTGGTCACTGCTGCCAGCCTGGGGTCCTGGGGTCACTACTGCCAGCCTGGGGTCACTGCTGCCAGCCTGGGGTCCTGGGGTCACTGCTGCCAGCCTGGGGTCCTAGGGGGTCACTGTTGTCAGCCTGGGGTCCTGGGTCACTGCTGCCCTGGGTCCTGGGGTCACTGCTGCCGCCCTGGGGTCCTCGGGTCACTACTGCCAGCCTGGGGTCACTGCTGCCAGCCTGGGGTCACTACTGCCAGCCTGGGGTCACTACTGCCAGCCCTGGGGTCCTGGGGTCACTACTGCCAGCCTGGGGTCACTGCTGCCAGCCTGGGGTCCTGGGGTCACTGCTGCCAGCCTGGGGTCCTGGGGTCACTGCTGCCAGCCTGGGGTCCTAGGGGGTCACTGATGCCAGCCTGGGGTCACTGCTGCCAGCCTGGGGTCACTACTGCCAGCCTGGGGTCACTGCTGCCAGCCTGGGGTCCTGGGGTCACTACTGCCAGCCTGGGGTCACTGCTGCCAGCCTGGGGTCCTGGGGTCACTGCTGCCAGCCTGTGGTCCTAGGGGGTCACTGATGCCAGCCTGGGGTCCTGGGGTCACTGTTGCCAGCCTGGGGTCCTCGGGTCACTACTGCCAGCCTGGGGTCACTGCTGCCAGCCTGGGGTCACTGCTGCCAGCCTGGGGTCACTGCTGCCAGCCTGGGGTCACTACTGCCAGCCTGGGGTCACTACTGCCAGCCTGGGGTCACTGCCAGCCTGGGATCACTACTGCCCAGCCTGGGGTCACTACTGCCAGCCTGGGGTCACCTACTGCCAGCCTGGGGTCACTACTGCCAGCCTGGGGTCACTACTGCCAGCCTGGGGTCACTGCCAGCCTGGGATCACTACTGCCAGCCTTGGGGTCACTACTGCCAGCCTGGGGTCACTACTGCCAGCCTGGGGTCACTACTGCCAGCCTGGGGGTCACTACTGCCAGCCTGGGGTCACTACTGCCAGCCGTAGGGTCACTACTGCCAGCCTGGGGTCACTACTGCCAGCCTGGGGTCACTACTGCCAGCCTGGGGTCACTGCTGCCAGCCTGGGGTCACTGCTGCCAGCCTGGGGTCCTGGGGTCACTGCTGCCAGCCTGGGGTCATTGCTGCCAGCCTGGGTTTCTGGGGCCACGAGGTCATTACTGCCTGCCTGGGGTCAGTAGTGCGGCCTGGGGTCAGTACTGCCGGCCTGGGATCAGTACTGCCGGTCTGGGGTCAGTACTGCCGGCCTGGGGTCCTGGGGTCGTTACTGCCGGCCTCGGGTCCTGGGGTCAGTACTGCCGGCCTGGGGTCCTGGGGTCAGTACTGCCGGCCTGGGGTCATGGGGGTCAGTACTGCCGGCCTGGGGTCCTGAAAGAGGTGTTGCCATACTTGGGTTGCCAACCCTTGGCCGCCGACGGAAGTGTTGCCAGCGTGGGGTCCGGGTATTCATGAATATTCCTGTCCTCGGCTCCTGTGTTTTCCTGCTCATCTCGTCCCTATTGTCCTGGACCAGGCTTCATCATGTTCACTTACCTGTTCACTGACGAAACCTCTACATCTCTCCTCCATCGCCGAGTCTTACCTTCACATGTATTGAACAGTTCACAAGTTTCGAAACGCATCAGCGAGGCCGCTCTTGGGACGAGATATTTCTATAGACAATCTCTGTAAGCGCTTCGGAGCTCATAACGTCTATAAGAAATGTAAACTTAGCACCGTGATTGATGAAAGATGGACAGGTTTCGTCAGTGGATGTGCAAATGCTTGATAAATTCTGTTTTTATTTTTTATCTTGGTGTTAATTAAGGGTTTTTTGTTTCCTTCAGGTGAAGCACTTCGTGGAGGAGAACTTCCACAATCCAGGAGCTGAGTTCGTGGAATGGGTGCCGGACGACTGGACCGACAGGTGAGTACACACACACACACACGCCTCTTCCACTACTCCACAAGTGACAGGATGAACAACCCAGCGGGTTTTCTTCCTATTGGGGAGTGTTGCACATGCTGCTATGGCGGTGTGTCCACTCACAGGATGAGTGGCACTGCCCAATTATCTCGCCCCTCCGGGCAAAACTTAAAGAAAGACCTTCATACCTCCTCCACTGCGTACTCGGTGGAACCTACTTTTTAAATGAACAAATCCACAAGGCCCGTGACGAGGATTCGAACCTGCGTTCGGGAGCATCCCAGACGCTGCCTTAATCGACTGAGCTACGACGTGGTTAAAAGAGTTGAAACTATGTCGTAGCTCAGTTGATTAAGGCAGCGTCTGGGATGCTCCCGAACGCAGGTTCGAATCCTCGTCACGGCCCTTGTGGATTTGTTCATTTGATGCATCACGTTATTGTGATTTGTGTGTGTAACCTGCTTTTTAGATTCGTTAATTATATGATCATTTCCAGGTGCATTAATAAGTGAAGTGAGGGGCATTTGACGTGATTATAATATGTTATGTTATGCCCATAATAACATAATTGGTATAAGATTTGCGTCAATTTTAGGGGATTGGTATATTATTTGAGCACAATCTTGCCGATTTGTTAATTATATAGTGAGCTTTTATACCAAGTTAGGCATATCGTTTTCTTGCTCATTTACGTTACGTGGTTGATTTTTTATACTTGTGTTGCATTAGCATAATGCATCCTAGAGCGTCACTTTATCTACTCACTTATCTAATGCAATGCAAGCACCGTGTCAGCAAGGCGGACAGTCCGCCTGCTACCATAGCATCGTGTCAGCAAGGCGGACAGTCCGCCTGCTACCATACCATCGTGTCAGCAAGGCGGACAGTCCGCCTGCTACCATACCATCGTGTCAGCAAGGCGGACAGTCCGCCTGCTACCATACCATCGTGTCAGCAAGGCGGACAGTCCGCCTGCTACCATAGCACCGTGTCAGCAAGGCGGACAGCCCGCCTGCTACCATAGCATCGTGTCAGCAAGGCGGACAG
>NC_091177.1:14352347-14372347 GCF_040958095.1 Procambarus clarkii
TGGTACTTGTTCTGCGGTACTTGTTCTGTGGTACTTGTTCTGCGGTACTTGTTCTGTGGTACTTGTTCTGTGGTACTTGTTCTGTGGTACTTGTTCTGTGGTACTTGTTCTGTGGTACTTGTTCTGTGGTACTTGTTCTGCGGTACTTGTTCTGTGGTACTTGTTCTGCGGTACTTGTTCTGTGGTACTTGTTCTGTGGTACTTGTTCTGTGGTACTTGTTCTGTGGTACTTGTTCTGCGGTACTTGTTCTGTGGTACTTGTTCTGTGGTACTTGTTCTGTGGTACTTGTTCTGTGGTACTTGTTCTGCGGTACTTGTTCTGCGGTACTTGTTCTTTGGTACTTGTTCTGCGGTACTTGTTCTGTGGTACTTGTTCTGTGGTACTTGTTCTGCGATACTTGTTCTGTGGTACTTGTTCTGCGGTACTTGTTCTGTGGTACTTGTTCTGCGGTACTTGTTCTGCGGTACTTGTTCTGTGGTACTTGTTCTGCAGTACTTGTTCTGCGGTACTTGTTCTGTGGTACTTGTTCTGTGGTACTTGTTCTGTGGTAATGCTGGTCTGCTGGGTACGGCTGTGTGTGCGTACGGCTGCGTGTGCGTACGGCTGTGTGTGCGTACGGCTGCGTGTGCGTACGGCTGTGTGTGCGTACGGCTGCGTGTGCGTACGGCTGCGTGTGCGTACGGCTGCGTGTGCGTACGGCTGTGTGAGCGTACGGCTGTGTGTGCGTACGGCTGTGTGAGCGTACGGCTGTGTGAGCGTACGGCTGTGTGAGCGTACGGCTGCGTGAGTGTTCGGCTGCGTGAGCGTACGGCTGCGTGTGCGTGCGGCTGTATGAACGTGCGTCTGTCAGCAAACACACGCATAACTCTCAACAACAAAAACAAAAGAACACCGAAAATACATTCTCGACACAGGATGGACCCCGGCAAGAATCAAAGACTGACTAGGGGAAGAGAGAGAGAAAAACAAAGACTCTACAAAGCCAATTAGAACCCATTGGCTTCCCGCATCCCTGCTTGCCTAAGTGGGACCAGGGGCGACAACCCCTCCCCTAAACACCCCCTTAAACTCCCCCCCCCCACCTTCCAGCGCTGTGGGGAGAGGAGGAGACCAGGAGACACATTCCAGGAGGACTGGAAGGCTTCGTTGTCAGTGTGGCGGAACTGGCTGCAGTTATGATGATCGGCTTCATTAAGATTTCTGTATTGTCGACTGGAATGCCTTGTCGTGATGGCCAGGTGATGACTGGGGTTATGGCAGATATCGGGAGAGGGAGAGGGAGAGAGAGCGGGAGGAAGAGTGAGAGATGAGAGCGCGTGGGAAAGGGAGAGAAGAAAGGGAGGGAAGACACAGAGAGGCAGAGAGGGAGGGGGTAAACAGACAGACAGATAGAGTGAGGGGGAAAAGACAGATAGAGACAAGGAGAGGGGGGGGAGGGAGGGGGAATGAAAAATAACGCAGAGTAAACACTAACGCACACACGCCACCTAGCACACTCAACACACTCAACTACACACACCACACACACACACACACACACACACACACACACACACCACACACACACACACACACGCACACGCACACTCACCAAGGAGGTGATTTGAGAAGGGACAGAAGAAAGTGAGCCTCAAAGCGATGTACACTAACATAGATGGAATTACAAATAAAGCAAATGAGCTTGGAGAACTGGTACTAGAGGAAAACCCAGACATAATAGCCCTCACAGAAACAAAGATCACGAAAACGATAACAAATGCAGTGTTCCCACAGGACTATTATGTTATGAGGAAAGAGAGGGAAGAAAGAGGTGGGGGTGGTGTAGCTCTGCTGGTAAGAAAAGGCTGGGATTTTGAGGAGATGGATATTCAGGGCTGTGAAGGTTTCAGTGACTACATAGCAGGTACTGTAACAAATGGAGGGAAAAAAAATTATAGTCGCAGTCATATATAATCCACCACCAATGACAGAAGACCTAGGACAGGAATATGATAGAAACAACATGGCCACCATTAACATAATAGAAAGAGCAGCTTCTGTGCTAGCAGGAATGGATCTGGACTACTAATTATGGGAGACTTCAACCATGGGAAGATAGATTGGAAGAACAGAGACCCGCATGGAGGACCAGAAACATGGAGAGCTAAGCTGCTGGACGTGGCAACAAGAAACTTCTAAGCCAGCACACCAAAGAACCAACAAGAATGAGAGGAGAAGATGAACCAGCAATGCTTGATTTGATATTTACCCTAAATGAATGGGATATAAGGGAAGTTAAGATGGAAGCGCCCTTGGGAATGAGTGACCACAGTGTATTGAACTTTGAGTACCTGGTAGAACTAGGACTTATCTCCCCCCAAAAAGAACTAGGAATCAAAAGGCTGGCATGCCGAAAGGGGAATTATGAACAGATGAGAAGTTTCCTGAGTGAAATACCTTGGGACACAGACCTCAGAGACAAGTCTGTACAGGGTATGATGGACTATGTTACCCAAAAGTGTCAGGAGGCAGTAAACAGGTTCATCCCGGCCCAAAGGGAAAAATCCGAGAAGCAACAGAAGAATCCATGGTATAATAGGGCATGTATGGAAGCGAAGAAACTGAACAAAAAGGCGTGGAGGAACTTCCGGAATAACAGAACACCAGAAAGCAGAGAGAGATACCAGAGAACCAGGAATGAGTACGTCAGGGTGAGAAGAGAAGCAGAGAAAAATTTTGAAAATGATATAGCAAACAAAGCCAAGACCGAACCAAAGCTACTCCACAGTCACATCAGAAGGAAAACAACAGTGAAAGAACAGGTATTGAAACTTAGAACAGGCGAGGTCAGGTATACAGAGAATGACAGAGAGGTGTGTGAGGAACTCAACAAGAGGTTCCAGGAGGTCTTCACAATAGAACAGGGTGAGGTCACTGTGCTAGGAGAAAGGGAGGTAAACCAGGCGGCCTTGGAGGAGTTCGAAATTACGAGAGAGGAGGTCAAGAGACACCTGCTGGATCTGGATGTTAGAAAGGCTGTTGGTCCAGATGGGATCTCACCATGGGTACTGAAAGAGTGTGCAGAGGCACTTTGCTTGCCACTCTCCATAGTGTATAGTAAGTCACTAGAGACGGGAGACCTACCAGAAATATGGAAGACGGCGAATGTGGTCCTAATATACAAAAAGGGCGACAGACAAGAGGCACTGAACTACAGGCCAGTGTCCTTGACTTGTATACCATGCAAGGTGATGGAGAAGATCGGGAGAAAAAACCTGGTAACACATCTGGAGAGAAGGGACTTCGTGACAAATCACCAACATGGATTCAGGGAGGGTAAATCTTGCCTTACAGGCTTGATAGAATTCTACGATCAGGTGACACAGATTAAGCAAGAAAGAGAGGGCTGGGCGGACTGCATTTTCTTGGATTGTCGGAAAGCCTTTGACACAGTACCGCATAAGAGGCTGGTACATAAGCTGGAGAGACAGGCAGGTGTAGCTGGTAGTGTGCTCCAGTGGATAAGGGAGTATCTAAGCAATAGGAAGCAGAGAGTTACGGTGAGGGGTGAGACCTCCGATTGGCGTGGTCACCAGTGGAGTCCCACAGGGCTCTGTACTCGGTCCTATCTTGTTTCTGATATATGTAAATGATCTCCCGGAGGGTATCGATTCATTTCTCTCAATGTTTGCGGACGATGCTAAACTTATGAGAAGGATTAAAACAGAAGAGGACTGTTTGAGGCTTCAAGAAGACCTAGACAAGCTGAAGGAATGGTCGAACAAATGGTTGTTAGAGTTTAACCCAACCAAATATAATGTAATGAAGATAGGTGTAGGGAGCAGGAGGCCAGATACAAGGTATCATCTGGGAGAGGAAATTCTTCAGGAGTCAGAGAAGGAAAAAGACTTGGGGGTTGATATCACGCCAGACCTGTGTCCTGCAGCACATATCAAGCGGATAACATCAGCGGCATATGCCAGGCTGGCCAACATACGAACGGCATTCAGAAACTTGTGTAAAGAATCGTTCAGAACTTTGTATACCACATATGTCAGGCCAATCCTGGAGTATGCAGCCCCAGCATGGAGTCCATATCTAGTCAAGGATAAGACTAAACTGGAAAAGGTTCAAAGGTTTGCCACCAGACTAGTACCCGAGCTGAGAGGTATGAGCTACGAGGAAAGACTACGGGAATTAGACCTCACTTCGCTGGAAGACAGAAGAGTTAGGGGGGACATGATCACCACATTCAAGATTCTGAAGGGGATTGATAGGGTAGATAAAGACAGTCTATTTAACACAAGGGGAACACGCACAAGGGGACACAGGTGGAAACTGAGTGCCCAAATGAGCCACAGAGATATTAGAAAGAACTTTTTTAGTGTCAGAGTGGTTGACAAATGGAATGCATTAGGGGGTGATGTGGTGGAGGCTGACTCCATACACAGTTTCAAGTGTAGATATGACAGAGCCCGATAGGCTCAGGAATCTGTACACCTGTTGATTGACGGTTGAGAGGCGGGACCAAAGAGCCAGAGCTCAACCCCCGCAAACACAACTAGGTGAGTACAACTAGGTGAGTACACACACACACGCACACATACATACATTCATACACATACATACACACATACATGCAATTGAATGAGTTACGTCTCCCCTAACCAAAAGAGAGGAATATCAGCGAGTCCGCACATTGACGCGAGGAACAAAACCGTTCGCGAGCAGCTAGATCAGACGGCAGATAGATCGCTAGATTTGTCGCAAGATCGGGCGCAAGATCGGGCGCAAGACGGGTTGGGAGCCGCGAGACCGCGGACAGTCAACCCAAGAGCCTCAAAATAAATAACGTTACAGAGAGCAACACACCGCTCTTGAGAGCACACTCCATCATATTGTTCCAAGAGTTCCTGCTTCATCTCCCGTAAATGATGACAATCTTGAATATGTAATTATCTGAAAATCAAAACATTATAACTAACAAAAAATAAAATTTCGCATTTGGTATGAAAGACAAGATGTGTCGCTGTTAACAAAAGTTTGTATAATAATTATTCATCTGGTATTTTCTCGGTAAATGTATGATTTTAAATACCAAAAAAAATATTTGAAAGCAAAACAGAGTTTTGTTGAATTAATGGAAGAAAAATTGGCTACCGAAATTTGAAATGTTTCTATTAACAAAAATACGTGGCAAGTACTTGTGTATGGACGAGAGGTAAATATATATTTTATGTATTAAATAAGAATACCTGTGTCTTTTCGTGGTTGGAAGCCAGATGCTTGCGGCTAGCCTTGCTAAATTTTTTACAGTTATTGGCGTTAGGTACGTACCCAACATGTCCGGGTTGGTGGTGCTCACGCATTACATATTGTTTTGCACTAATATTGCATTTCCTATAACAAACAAATAGTCTCCACGCTTAAAAATCGACTCCCATATGCATTATCAGGTGGGAATCACTTTGGTTGATGCTCATTTCTGCTGGCGATAGATGGCAGCACATGCCAGGATCTAGACGCCTTTTGTCTGAAGACCTGAAGACCTGCTCCATCACTTCGGAAAGTCGAATACCGCATCGTAAGGTAAAGAGGAATGTATAACACAGAAGAAGAAGGGAAGGAAGATAGGGTAACCTTCCTGGAACCTGCAAACGGAGGATGCGAACTATCTCTTGTCTTTTACTCCACTGATCATCACAGTAACAACGCCCACACGTGAGAATTGGAACAAGTCCGAAAAGCTTTGCGTAATAGTGGCTTTAGGCATTGTATGTACTACCTCTATCTATGAATCCATGAACTTCTGTATTTTACCTTGTATGTATGAACAAATGGGCAAAGTTTCTTTCACCCTGAATGCCCCTGTTACCTAGCAGTAAAATAGGTACCTGGGAGTTAGTCAGCTGTCATGGGCTGCTTCCTGGGGGTGGAGGCCTGGTCGAGGACCGGGCCGCGGGGACACTAAAGCCCCGAAATCATCTCAAGATAACCTCAAGATAGAATAAATATTTGTATTTGTAAGTGAGGACATTTCGGTCCCTTGTCAAGTGAACACCATTGTGGTCCAGGAAGGCTGGAAACGTCGTCACTTTCCCCCCTTCTTTGTTACAGTCATGTTACTGACCTTTGCTCTTTGTTTCTAACAAACTTGGTTGTTTGTTATGAAGCAGGTCGACCGTTGCTCTATCATTCCTTCCCCTGAGACAGCGCCACCGATTCACTGAGTAGTTGTCTAATCTGGTATTAATGGCTGCAACTGCAAATAGCTCGCAGGGCACTCGGCTTATCTGGTAATAACGCCAGAGTTGCTGCTGGCCGCAACAGGTGTGTGTGTGTGTGTGTGTGTGTGTGTGTACTCACCTAATTGTGCTTGCGGGGGTTGAGCTCTGGCTCTTTGGTCCCGCCTCTCAACCGTCAATCAACTGGTGTACAGATTCCTGAGCCTATTGGGCTCTATCATATCTACATTTGAAACTGTGTATGGAGTCAGCCTCCACCACATCACTTCCTAATGCATTCCATTTACTAACTACTCTGACACTGAAAAAGTTCTTTCTAACGTCTCTGTGGCTCATTTGGGTACTCAGCTTCCACCTGTGTCCCCTTGTTCGCGTCCCACCAGTGTTGAATAGTTCATCCTTGTTTACCCGGTCGATTCCCCTGAGGATTTTGTAGGTTGTGATCATGTCCCCCCTTACTCTTCTGTCTTCCAGTGTCGTGAGGTGCATTTCCCGCAGCCTTTCCTCATAACTCATGCCTCTTAGTTCTGGGACTAGTCTAGTAGCATACCTTTGGACTTTTTCCAGCTTCGTCTTGTGCTTGACAAGGTACGGGCTCCATGCTGGGGCCGCATACTCCAGGATTGGTCTTACATATGTGGTGTACAAGATTCTGAATGATTCCTTACACAGGTTCCTGAACGCCGTTCTGATGTTAGCCAGCCTCGCATATGCCGCAGACGTTATTCTCTTTATGTGGGCTTCAGGAGACAGGTTTGGTGTGATATCAACTCCTAGATCTTTCTCTCTGTCTGTTTCATTAAGTACTTCGTCTCCTATTCTGTATCCTGTGCCTGGCCTCCTGTTTCCACTTCCTAGTTTCATTACTTTGCATTTACTCGGGTTGAACTTCAACAGCCATTTGTTGGACCATTCACTCAGTCTATCCAGGTCATCTTGTAGCCTCCTACTATCATCCTCTGTTTCAATCCTCCTCATAATTTTTGCATCGTCGGCAAACATTGAGAGGAACGAATCTATACCCTCTGGGAGATCATTTACATATACCAGAAACAGTATAGGTCCAAGGACTGACCCCTGCGGGACTCCACTTGTGACGTCTCGCCAATCTGAGACCTCACCCCTCACACAGACTCGTTGTCTCCTGTTGCTTAGGTATTCCTCTATCCAACGGAGTACCTTCCCTCTCACTCCAGCCTGCATCTCCAACTTTCGCACTAGCCTCTTGTGTGGCACTGTATCAAAGGCTTTCTGACAATCCAAAAATATGCAGTCTGCCCACCCTTCTCTTTCTTGCCTTATTTTTGTTGCCTGGTCGTAGAATTCAAGTAACCCTGTGAGGCAGGACCTGCCATCCCTGAACCCATGTTGATGCTGTGTTACAAAGTTCCTTCGCTCCAGATGCTCCACTAGTTTTTTTCGCACAATCTTCTCCATCAGCTTGCATGGTATGCAGGTTAGGGACACTGGCCTGTAGTTCAGTGCCTCCTGTCTATCCCCTTTCTTGTATATCGGGACTACGTTAGCTGCTTTCCAAATATCTGGCAGTTCCCCTGTTGCCAGTGATTTGTTATACACTATGGAGAGTGGTAGGCTCAGTTCTCTTGCTCCTTCCTTTAGAACCCAAGGGGAGATTCCATCTGGGCCTATAGCCTTTGTCACGTCCAACTCTAGTAAACACTTCCTTACTTCCCCACTGGTAATCTCAAACTCTTCCAGTGGTTCCTGGTTAGCTATTCCCTCACTTACCTCTGGAATTTCTCCTTGTTCTAAGGTGAAGACCTCCTGGAATTTCTTATTCAATTCCTCACACACTTCCTTGTCATTTGTAGTGAATCCTTCCGCCCCTATCCTTAATCTCATAACCTGTTCCTTTACTGTTGTTTTTCTCCTAATGTGGCTATGCAACAATTTAGGCTGAGTCTTTGCCTTGCTTGCGATGTCATTTTCGTATTGTCTTTCTGCCTCTCTTCTCATCCTGACATATTCATTCCTGGCATTCTGGTATCTTTCTCTGCTCTCCAGTGTCCTGTTATTCCTATAGTTTCTCCATGCCCTTTTACTTTGCTGCTTAGCTAGCCTACATCTTTGATTAAACCATGGGTTTCTCATCTTCATTTCTCTGTTTTCCTTTTGGACTGGGACAAACTTGTTCGCTGCGTCCTTGCACTTCTGCGTGATGTAATCCATCATATCTTGGGCCGTCTTTCCCCTGAGCTCTGTTTCCCATGCTATATCTGTTAGGAATTTTCTTATCCCCTCATAGTTTCCCTTTCGGTATGCTAACCTTTTGGTTTCGGTATCCCTCCTCGAGTTCAATAACCCTTCTTCAATCAAGTACTCAAACACCAGTACACTGTGGTCGCTCATTCCTACTGGGTCCTCAAAACCGATTTCTCTTATGTCGGAGTCGTTCAGAGTGAAGACTAGGTCGAGTCTCGCTGGTTCGTCATTGCCTCTCATCCTTGTGGGTTCTCCGACATGCTGGGTTAAAAAGTTGCTTGTCACCACCTCCAATAGTTTGGCTCTCCACGTATCCTCGCCTCCATGCGGTTCCTTGTTCTCCCAGTCAATCTTTCCGTGATTGAAGTCGCCCATGATGAGCAGGTGGGATCTATTTCTACAGGCAGCAGAGGCTGCCCTCTCAATTATAGTGTTAACTGCCTTGTTGTTGTTTTCATACTCTTGACTGGGTCTCCTGTCATTTGGTGGAGGGTTGTATATTACTGCTACTACTATTCTTGGTCCTCCCATTGTTATGGTGCCTGCTATGTAGTCTCTGTGTGTGTACTCACCTAGTTGTACTCACCTAGTTGTGTTTGCGGGGGTTGAGCTCTGGCTCTTTGGTCCCGCCTCTCAACCGTCAATCAACAGGTGTACAGATTCCTGAGCCTATCGGGCTCTGTCATATCTACACTTGAAACTGTGTATGGAGTCAGCCTCCACCACATCACCCCCTAATGCATTCCATTTGTCAACCACTCTGACACTAAAAAAGTTCTTTCTAATATCTCTGTGGCTCATTTGGGCACTCAGTTTCCACCTGTGTCCCCTTGTGCGTGTTCCCCTTGTGTTAAATAGACTGTCTTTATCTACCCTATCAATCCCCTTCAGAATCTTGAATGTGGTGATCATGTCCCCCCTAACTCTTCTGTCTTCCAGCGAAGTGAGGTTTAATTCCCGTAGTCTCTCCTCGTAGCTCATACCTCTCAGCTCGGGTACTAGTCTGGTGGCAAACCTTTGAACCTTTTCCAGTTTAGTCTTATCCTTGACTAGATATGGACTCCATGCTGGGGCTGCATACTCCAGGATTGGCCTGACATATGTGGTATACAAAGTTCTGAATGATTCTTTACATGTGTGTGTGTGTGTGTGTGTGTGTGTGTGTGTGTGTGTGTGTGTGTGTGTGTGTGTGTGTGTGTGTGTGTGTACTCACCTAATTGTACTCACCTAATTGTGCTTGCGGGGGTTGAGCTCTGGCTCTTTGGTCCCGCCTCTCAACCGTCAATCAACTGGTGTACAGATTCCTGAGCCTATTGGGCTCTATCATATCTACATTTGAAACTGTGTATGGAGTCAGCCTCCACCACATCACTTCCTAATGCATTCCATTTACTAACTACTCTGACACTGAAAAAGTTCTTTCTAACGTCTCTGTGGCTCATTTGGGTACTCAGCTTCCACCTGTGTCCCCTTGTTCGCGTCCCACCAGTGTTGAATAGTTCATCCTTGTTTACCCGGTCGATTCCCCTGAGGATTTTGTAGGTTGTGATCATGTCCCCCCTTACTCTTCTGTCTTCCAGTGTCGTAAGGTGCATTTCCCGCAGCCTTTCCTCATAACTCATGCCTCTTAGTTCTGGGACTAGTCTAGTAGCATACCTTTGGACTTTTTCCAGCTTCGTCTTGTGCTTGACAAGGTACGGGCTCCATGCTGGGGCCGCATACTCCAGGATTGGTCTTACATATGTGGTGTACAAGATTCTGAATAATTCCTTACACAGGTTCCTGAACGCCGTTCTGATGTTAGCCAGCCTCGCATATGCCGCAGACGTTATTCTCTTTATGTGGGCTTCAGGAGACAGGTTTGGTGTGATATCAACTCCTAGATCTTTCTCTCTGTCTGTTTCATTAAGTACTTCATCTCCTATTCTGTATCCTGTGCCTGGCCTCCTGTTTCCACTTCCTAGTTTCATTACTTTGCATTTACTCGGGTTGAACTTCAACAGCCATTTGTTGGACCATTCACTCAGTCTATCCAGGTCATCTTGTAGCCTCCTACTATCATCCTCTGTTTCAATCCTCCTCATAATTTTTGCATCGTCGGCAAACATTGAGAGGAACGAATCTATACCCTCTGGGAGATCATTTACATATACCAGAAACAGTATAGGTCCAAGGACTGACCCCTGCGGGACTCCACTTGTGACGTCTCGCCAATCTGAGACCTCACCCCTCACACAAACTCGTTGTCTCCTGTTGCTTAGGTACTCCTCTATCCACCGGAGTACCTTCCCACTCACTCCAGCCTGCATCTCCAACTTTCGCACTAGCCTCTTGTGTGGCACTGTATCAAAGGCTTTCTGACAATCCAAAAATATGCAGTCTGCCCACCCTTCTCTTTCTTGCCTTATTTTTGTTGCCTGGTCGTAGAATTCAAGTAACCCTGTGAGGCAGGACCTGCCATCCCTGAACCCGTGTTGATGCTGTGTTACAAAGTTCCTTCGCTCCAGATGCTCCACTAGTTTTTTTCGCACAATCTTCTCCATCAGCTTGCATGGTATGCAGGTTAGGGACACTGGCCTGTAGTTCAGTGCCTCCTGTCTATCCCCTTTCTTGTATATCGGGACTACGTTAGCTGCTTTCCAAATATCTGGCAGTTCCCCTGTTGCCAGTGATTTGTTATACACTATGGAGAGTGGTAGGCACAGTTCTCTTGCTCCTTCCTTTAGAACCCAAGGGGAGATTCCATCTGGGCCTATAGCCTTCGTCACGTCCAACTCTAGTAAACACTTCCTTACTTCCCCACTGGTAATCTCAAACTCTTCCAGTGGTTCCTGGTTAGCTATTCCCTCACTTACCTCTGGAATTTCTCCTTGCTCTAAGGTGAAGACCTCCTGGAATTTCTTATTCAATTCCTCACACACTTCCTTGTCATTTGTAGTGAATCCTTCCGCCCCTATCCTTAATCTCATAACCTGTTCCTTTACTGTTTGTGTGTGTGTGTGTGTGTGTGTGTGTGTGTGTGTGTGTGTGTGTGTGTGTGTGTGTGTGTGTGTGTGTGTGTGCGTGTGTGTGTGCGTGCGTGCGTGCATGTGCGTGTGCGAGTGTGTGTGTGTCGAGTTTTCGTCATAAACCAGACTCACATTATTTTATTTCTGCGATACATAGCTGGAAGATTGATTCCTTATCACCGTAGAAGATAACGTGGAAGTATACTGGGCAGATTTTTTTTTTTTTCATTCGGGTTAAATCCTCCGAAATTGTGTGTAACATTGTGTGTTGTAATCCCAGTGATACTGATAGCAGCAGTTCTCCATGACACAAGATCAGTATTGATCCTTGAGGTCCCCGTGTCCGTTATCCTGACGACAGCTCTCTCTCTCTCTCTCTCTCTCTCTCTCTCTCTCTCTCTCTCTCTCTCTCTCTCTCTCTCTCTCTCTCTCTCTCTCTCTCTCTCTCTCTCACTGCCTCGACGCGTTCAGGATGATCATCCCGCGTCCAAAAGGATCTTTCCACACCCACCCAGCGTCCCACAGGTTCCTGTAATTACAGTATTTCGAAGGCTGCCATTCCTCACGTGAAAAGCTCCTCTGACGGCCAGCCCTCAGGCCAGAGGCTTCTCAAGCAGCCCCCCCCCCGACCCCGTCATCACAAACGGAGCGGCTGCAGTCACCCCAGATATCCTAATGGCGCCATTCGCACAGTCACCCCAGATATCCTAAGGGCGCCATTCGCACAGTCACCCCAGATATCCTAAGGGTTCCATTCGCACAGTCACCCCATATATCCTAATGGCGCCATTCGCACAGTCACCCCATATATCCTAATGGCGCCATTCGCACAGTCACCCCAGATATCCTAATGGCGCCATTCGCAGTCACCCCGTCTCTAAAAGACTCCCCTCCCACGCACCGTAGTTACCCTGACTCTTGCATAATATTAACATCGATCTTATCGACAACTATTTAGGCCAAAAGTATATATATTTGTGGAAGCTGAAAAGTAAATAAGTAGGGAAATAGAGCGGTACACAGGGAAGCTGTTTCAGCGTCTGTAGGCGTTGTCTTTCTTTCCCTTTCAAATAATAACAGAATGATGTATTAATATACGAAAGTACTTAAGGAAATTCCTGTTTCAATTTTCCTCCGTGGTCTGACACTGTCACATTTTTAATCACGTGTTTATTTTCGGACATACACACATAATAACAGAAAAATACTCCATAAATGATCAGAGAAAAGAAAGAAAAACGTTGTTCCAACGTCATATGAATGAATTCATTTGCAGTTCAGTTCTGGTCGCCAAGTTAATCCCGCTAATTAACAGCCTGTCAGATGAAGATTGACAAAGGTTAATTTACATTATCTAGAAAGGCGAAGAATTAGGGATGACATGATAGAGGTGAACAAGTGGATGAATGGGCATAACAAAAGGGATATTAATAGGGTATTAAAAGTATCAACACAAAAAAGAACACGAAACAATGGGTATAAATGGGATAAAAATTTAGATTTAGCATTTCATTTGTGGAATGAATAGATCCACAAGGGGCCGTGTTGAGGTTTGTTCATCTAATATATCATGCTATTGTGATTTCTGTGTGTACCTGGGTAAATACTTGTTCGCTAACAGGGTTGTTGATTTGTGGAACGAATATACATATTTATTTATTTACTTACAAGAAGTTACATTGGGTTTATGAGAGTACATAGCATGATGTGTTCACATTCTTGTAAAGCCACTAGCACGGTGTAATTATAATAATTATAATTATTATAATTACGGTAATAATTACGTGGTATAATTACCACGTAACATAATAGAAATAGGATCCCTTGATTGTTTCAAGCGTAGGTTAGACAAATATATGAATGAGATTGGGTGGATATAGATCGGAGCTGCTTCGTATGGGCCAATAGGCCTTCTGCAGTTACCTTTATTTTTGTGTTCGTATACATCAATCTATCAATCCATCTGTATCCTATGCATCCCATCAATCTTCTTATATATCCATCAATCCATCTATCTACGTCCTCCCCACTCCCTCCTCTTGCCCCTCCCCCAAACCTTGCCCTCCACACTCTACGGGCGCTGGTGGCTGAGTGAACAGCACGCTGGATACGTACTCCTGTGGACCGGGGCTCGATTACCGGCGCCAGCGGGAAACAAAACTGGGCAAAGTTTATTTCACCCTAATGCTCCTGTTACCTAGCAGTAAATAGGTGCCTGGGAGTTACAGCTGTTACGGGTTGCATCCTGAAGGTGTGTGTGTGGGGGGGAAAAATAGTAGTAACAGTTGATTGATTGACAGTTGAGAGGCGGGCCGAAAGAGCAGAGCTCAACCTCCACAAGCACAACTAGGTGAATATACACACCCCCTCCTGTCCCTCCCCTCGTAATCCCCTCTCCCCCCTCCCGCAGTCCCCCCCTCCCATCACCCCCCCCCCCCATAGGCTTAGCTCCTCTTCCCATTCAGAAAATATATTATTAGGGAGCAATGGAGCTATTTTATGTGTTTAGGATTTTTTTATTAACACATTTAGGTACATATGTCCGTGTTTAAGGATTTTTTTTTTTATTAATACATAAGGTACATCTGCATTAGTGCAGCTACCCTAGACTATATGAAGTGGAGTACAGTGTGTCATAAAAGCTAACTACGTGATGCTATAAAAGCCCCATCACACAGGATGGTTAGTCATACAGAGGCATGTGATAGGCGGTCTGCACTGGCAGACTTCGGATGCATTTTGAGGATATCAACAACACAAGATTGAATAAGGCAGCAGTGGTAATACAAGTCCCCATCTCGCAGGATGGTTAGTCATACAGGGCCATGTGTTTAATAGCCTGCACTGGCAAATTTTGGGTATACTGTGAGGATATCTTCAAGAATACGAGAGTGAATAAAGTAATTGCAAAGCTCCAGGTACCTCATGCCAACTGGTCTGAAAGGTCTAATAACTGGGCATTCAGTGATGTAGTGCGGGAGATCGTGCCGTAGTTCCTGCTCACAGAGTTTGCAACTGGAGTGCTCAGGATTGGGAGACCCGTCACCTGTAGCCACCTGCCACAGGTAACGGTAACCCAACCTGATCCTTGCAACCACTGTGTCGCACAGTCTAGTGGACGTTTTGTGCTGTCCATAGATGTAGGTTTCAGATCTGAACAAATCATAGCTTTTTATACTAGTACTTTCAGGTCGTTGGGCGTCAGTAAGTTCTTTCCTATCAGATCTGAATGTTTGGACCAATACAGTTTTGACAGCAGAGATGGGAATACCTAGATCTAATTCAACTTCAGACTTGTTACACGCTAATTTGGCTGCAATGTCTGTCTCATTATGATGGGTTATATTTATGTGTGAAGGTATCCATACAAAGGAGATTCGAGACCCTTTACTCTGTGCATCAATTAGGTCATTTATAATTGGGAGTATGAGGTTCTTGCTGTCGATCTTCCAAGAGAAGTTTTCGATTGCTTGAAGAGCAGACTTTGAATCACAGAATATTATTCCTCCTCCAATGTTTTTTAATGTACTGGTAGCTAAATGTAATGCTGCTAGTTCTGCTTGTGTGGAGGTCAGCCAGTTGTTTAACCTGACGCTGACAGTCTTTGTGCAAATATTATTTCTATAAAACCTACATGCCGCTGCAGTCCGTCCAGTAGAGGATTGGACTGAGCCGTCGGTGTAGACACAGTGCTCGTGAGATCTTAGACTCTCGATGGAAGAGGCAATTGTTTCAAGAGTGACAGCTTTGAGAAGAGCAAGATTCTCATTATCTTTCTTGGTGACAGGTGTGTATGATACTTGAATGGTGGGGTACAGATAAAGAGGAATATCAGAGACAGGTAGATTGCACTTAAAAGGAATGTTAAGTTTAATGAGATTGTAAGCATTGTTGCTCAGCCAATTATCATAAAAGGAGTGAGTTGGTATGTCGGCACCAGTCAATAGGGTGTTAACAGCACTAAATAATTTGTCTCTGAGCAGTGCAGGAGATGTAGGACCTCTCATGACTTTAAGGCAAAAGGTAGTGTTAACTTCCATTATTCTCTCTAGTATGGTTGGAAGCTTCAGTTCTTCCCTCATGTTGATGATTCTTGTGCATCTTGGAGCACCAAGAATTATCCTCATGGCCTCATTCTGTACTACTTCAAGTTTGTCCAACACAGAGGAAGGGAACTTAATTAAGTGTAGAGCATTATAATCAACGAGAGATCTAACGAACATCATATAGAATAGTCTAGCATATTTAATATTGATACCAATATTCTTACCAGTAAGTGTTCTCAATGGTTTTAGTCTTTCTTTTAACCTACGGTGTAGATCATTTACAATGTCACTGTTAATACCAACTCCAAGATATTTGTGCTGCCTACACGTTTCAATGTTCTGGTTGTTGACCTTGAAAGCTATAGGGACATGAGTTTTCTCTTGGGGATGGAGAACTCTGGATTTAGTTATAGATTTAGACAGAGCATAATATTTTGTGATGAAATAGTCTTCGGAAACCTCCACCAATATTTCACACTTGACCAGAATTGAATCTGTGAGAATAATGTATGTGTTTGGGGGGTGTTGAATATTAAATAATGTCTTAAATAATTTAACTTAGGCCTATCCTGACCAGCCAATGTTCGTCCTGAAACCCAGACCATTTTGCTTACAAATTTGGGTAAAGCTAGCCCCAGCGTCTGGCCTACAACTTTGGACAGACAGACAGACAGACGGACAAACATTCTCGCTTATCCTATAGATTCGAGAGTGCGCATTAGTTCATGTTCACATAGTTTGCAGTTGGAGTGCCCATTGTTCGGAGACGCTCTAAGCAACTCTTATTAAGCCCAATATACACTTTACTGTAGGCTTTGTAAATCCTGATGTGCAGTGTGCAGTGTGGCTGCAGTATCACTTCACCAGGTCACTAAATATAGTCATGTGTACAAGCCGCTCACAGTGTTATGGTCTAGAGCTGCAAGAGTGACACAGCTGGCGTGAGTCGCACTCTGGGCCCATGTGGACCTCTGCTGACGCGCGCTCGGGCTAGTCCTCGCACACCTCTCTGGAAAAAAAAAAACTCTCTGGAGGAGGACAGTCAATTGAGGGCAAGAAGTTCGTCCTCGGCTCGGTCCTCGTCCCCTCGAGCGACGGGTAAGGCCCCCCTCGCTCAGGGGGCTCACCACGGGACTGGACCTGACGGCTGCGGACCTCTTCCTGTAGTGTCTCACCTTTGTGGAGTGTGAAAGAGTTTTCTGAGCCCTTCGCTCAACACCTCTTCCAGACTTGAGTCATCGTGGAGACAGCTGCACACGAGGGGGGATGCAGCACTAAAGGCCACCGTATCTCTATAGTGCCTTCGACGGGGACAGCATACCGGCTGCTTGTCATGGGGCCCCCCACATTGTTTCTGAGAATGTTGTTTCGAGATGGACTTCGAAGCTTGGCATTTACAACTTAGGCGGGTGAACAATTACGTCACTTCAGTACGGGGGGGGGGGAAATCTCTCCTCTCCCATTGGCTAATCCATCCCACGTCACCTAGAAACTACGTGGCTTACTGTGACGTCACAGTGTAGCCGGAATCCATCTTGCCTTCTGGAATATTCTGTATCAAACACCAAGAAAAATGGAATGTTTTATTCAACCCAGTACTACCACCGTCCTGATACATGGCATGTCTTCTCGGTAGTTCCAAGTTGCCGTCGAGATCTCTTGTGCCAACACCGGTCAGGAGACGCTGGGACAACCGTCTCCTGTCCCAACACTCATTGTTAAGATGTGTGCGTCTCTGTGTTGGCACAACTCGCATATATGACTGACGTTACCAGGTGTGTGTGTGTGTGTGTGTGTGTGTGTGTGTGTGTGTGTGTGTGTGTGTGTGTGTGTGTGTGTGTGTGTGTGTGTGTGTGTGTGTGTGTCGGGAGAGGTTGAGTGGGTCTTGTCCTGGTATGAGGTATGTCAACTGTGCCTCGAAGAACTCTGCAAGACGCCACTTGTCTCACAGTAGGGAAGCACCATCTTATCTCACAGTAGGGAAGCACCATCTTAAGGGTAATAACATGACTAACAAATCTGACTGTGCTATCCAGCCCTCCTGTAAAGCTGCCTGATTGGCTGTCTGCCTGACTGACTGTCTGCCTGACTGACTGTCTGCCTGACTGACTGTCTGCCTGACTGACTGTCTGCCTGACTGACTGTCTGCCTGACTGACTGTCTGCCTGACTGACTGTCTGCCTGCCTGCCTGCTTGCCTGCCTGCCTGCCTGGCAAATCATTAGCAGTCTTTGTAGCTAGGTTCTTTCTCACTCCACCTGTCTAAAAGTTGCAGGCGGCCTTGACGGAGCGGTGAGACATGAATGATAGAAGCATCAGAGCCTGACAGATGGGTGGAGGGTGGAGGGCAGCTGGTGGGGTCAAACTGGAGGGTGGAGGGCAGCTGGTGGGGTCAAACAAGAGGGTAGAGGGCAGCTGGTGGGGTCAAACAAGAGGGTGGAGGGCAGCTGGTGGGGTCAAACAAGAGGGTGGAGGGCAGCTGGTGGGGTCAAACAAGAGGGTGGAGGGCAGCTGGTGGGGTCAAACAAGAGGGTGGAGGGCAGCTGGTGGGGTCAAACAAGAGGGTAGAGGGCAGCTGGTGGGGTCAAACAAGAGGGTGGAGGGCAGCTGGTGGGGTCAAACAAGAGGGTAGAGGGCAGCTGGTATGGTCAAACAAGAGGGTAGAGGGCAGCTGGTGGGGTCAAACAAGAGGGTAGAGGGCAGCTGGTGGGGTCAAACAAGAGGGTAGAGGGCAGCTGGTGGGGTCAAACTGGAGGGTAGAGGGCAGCTGGTGGGGTCAAACTGGAGGGTAGAGGGCAGCTGGTGGGGTCAAACAAGAGGGTAGAGGGCAGCTGGTATGGTCAAACAAGAGGGTAGAGGGCAGCTGGTGGGGTCAAACAAGAGGGTGGAGGGCAGCTGGTGGGGTCAAACAAGAGGATGGAGGAACAGCCAAAGCATCTATCCATGCCTAAGACACAACCTAATGCCATATAAGGTGAGAATCAAGACATGGCCAGCACTCAAATTGAGGAAATAAAGGGCTATACTCTCACAGAAAATGATAATGAGGTATGTGAGGAACTCAACGAAAGATTTCCGGTCTTTACATTTAAACCAGACCAATGTTGCAAGATGAAAGGTCGGAGGAAATACTGGATGGCATGGTAAGAAGAAGATAAATTCTTCAAATTCTTTCTTGGGAAAAAAGAGATTCTTTATCTGTTAAGAAGAGATAAAAACAATCTTGGAGGAACTATACTCGACATAATCAATGGGGGCGCTACTCGACATAATCAATGGGGGCGACCTAATCTCTCGCCATGACTACTAAAGGAGGCTGCAGAAGTACTCTGTCGCCTGTTGTCTAAACATTGTAACATAACACTTGAAGCAGGAAATCTCCCAGATGTCCCAATATATAAAAATATAAAACATAGTCCCAATATTTAAAAAAAATGGGATTGCAAGGAGGCACAACACTGCAGACCAGACGAGTCACTGACAAGTAGTCCATGTAAAGTGTTGGAGAGATCTCTCAGGTCGAGGACAGTGGAGTATCTGGACGATCAACTGTGTGTCAAAGCAGAATCATGCATTTACAAATGGAAAATCGTGTCTGACGAACTTGGTTACATTTCATGATATCGTTTCTTGAATAATGCAGGAAAAAAAAAAGGCTGGGAAGACTGTATTTGGACTAGACTGGTGACAAACCTATGAACCCTTTCCAGTATAGTCTTATGCTTGACTAGATATAGACTCTATGCTGGAGCTGCATACTCCAGGATTGGTCTGACATATGTTGTATAGAAAGTTCTGAATGATTCCTTACACAAGTTTCTAAAGGCCGTTCTTACCTTGCCACACAGCTAAGCGCTCCATACACCTCTACATATCTAGTACCTTACCCACTACACCACACTGACTGTAAAATGGGATCGAACTAGTGTCCTGTGGTGATGGAATGCGTCTGGGGAGACCCCGGACGCTGGTTCCATCCAGCCGTCCTTCTTCCAAGATTTTCCCACAGCTAAGCCACGTTATTGTGATTTCATCTTGTAAATATCGTTGTGTTTACGCTGTCTCTCTGCTGGGATAGATCTGAGCGTGATAATTCGTGTAGACTTAACACCAAAACAACAGAGCATCATTATTGTGTGTGTGTGTGTGTAATCACCTAGTTGTGCTTGCGGGGGTTGAGCTCTGGCTCTTGGGTCCCGCCTCTCAACTGTCAATCAACTGGTGTACAGATTCCGGTGTAGGGAGCCGGTCGGCCGAGCGGACAGCACGCTGGGCTTGTGATCCTGTGGTCCTGGGTTCGATCCCAGGCGCCGGCGAGAAACAATGGGCAGAGTTTCTTTCACCCTATGCCCCTGTTTCCTAGCAGTAAATTAGGTACCTGGGTGTTAGTCAACTGTCACGGGCTGCTTCCTGGGGGTGGAGGCCTGGTCGAGGACCGGGCCGCGGGGACACTAAAGCCCCGAAATCATCTCAAGATAACCTCAAGATAAGATTCCTGT